>NC_037682.1:7492461-7541674 GCF_003255815.1 Theropithecus gelada | reverse complement strand
TTTTTTTTTTGAGACGGAGTCTCGCTCTGTCGCCCAGGCTGGAGTGCAGTGGCGCGATCTCGGCTCACTGCAAGCTCCGCCTCCCGGGTTCAAGCCATTCTCCTGCCTCAGCCTCCTGAGTAGCTGGGACTACAGGCGCCCGCCACCGCGCCCGGCTAATTTTTTGTATTTTTAGTAGAGACGGGGTTTCACCGTGGTCTCGATCTCCTGACCTTGTGATCCGTTAAGACAGAGTCTAGCTCTCCCCCAGGCCGGAGTGCAGTGATGCGATTCAGCTCACTGCAACCTCCACCCCCCAGGTTCAAGCAAATCTCTTGCCTCAGCCTTCTTCTGAGTAGCTGGGACTACAGGTGCACGCCACCACGCCCGGCTAATTTTTTGTATTTTTAGTAGAGATGGGGTTTTACCATGTTGCCCAGGCTGCTCTCAAACTCCTGAGCTCAGGCAGTCTGCCTGCCTTGGCCTCCCAGAGTCTAGGATTACAGGCGTGAGCCACTGTGCCTGGACTTTTCTATTATTTCTTAATTTGTTTTTGTTTGTCTTTTTTTAAGACAGAGTTTTGTGCAGTGGTGCGATCTTGACTCACTGCAACCTCTGCCTCCCAGGTTCAAGCGATTCTCCTGCCTCAGCCTCCTGGGTAGCTGGGACTATGGGCACGCACCACCATGCCTGGCTAATTTTTGTAGGGTTTCATCATCTTGGCCAGGCTGGTCTCGAACTCCTGACCTTGTGATCCACCCGCCTCGACCTCCCAAAGTGCTGGGATTACAGGCGTGAACCACCGCGCCTGGCCTTCTATTATTTCTTATGTTGTGCTTTCAAGGTTCTGATTATGGTCTTTCCATCTTCTGTGACTTTCCCACTCTGTAAAGTCACTAGTGGTGTGGGATGGACACTGGACTTCGGTTCATGAAATCTGCTTTTGAATTTCAGCGTATAAACTCTATAGTATTACTTAACCTTGATGAACTTTTTCGTTTGTGGAATAGTGAAAAGAAAACTCACTGTTTGGGGCTGGGTGTGGTGGCTCATGCCTGTAATCCCAGCACTTTGGGAGGCTAAAGTGGGCGGATCATGAGGTAAGGAGATCGAGACCATCCTGGCTAACACGGTGAAAGCCCGTCTGTACTAAAAAAATGCAAAAAGGCCGGGCGCGGTGGCTCAAGCCTGTAATCCCAGCACTTTGGGAGGCCGAGACGGGCGGATCACAAGGTCAGGAGATCGAGACCATCCTGGCTAACACGGTGAAACCCCGTCTCTACTAAAAAATACAAAAAACTAGCCGGGCGAGGTGGCGGGCGCCTGTAGTCCCAGCTACTTGGGAGGCTGAGGCAGGAGAATGGCGTAAACCTGGGAGGCGGAGCTTGCAGTGAGCTGAGATTCGGCCACTGCACTCCACCCTGGGCGACAGAGCAAGACTCCGTCTCAAAAAAAAAAAAAAAAAAAAATGCAAAAAAATTAGCTAGGCGTCGTGGCGGGTGCCTGTAGTCCCAGCTACTCGGGAGGCTAGGCAGGAGAATGGCGTGAACCTGGGAGGCGGAGCTTGAAGTGAGCCAAGGTGGAGGTTGCAGTGACCAGAGATCATGCCACCGCAATCCAGCCTGAGCGACAGAGCAGGACTCTCTGTTAAAAAACAACAACAACAACAAAACAACTCACTATTTGGAAATAGTTTCTAAGTGCTTGGTTAACTTTAAAGGGTTTGCCATTGTAGACCCCAACTCCCTAGCCTGATACTCAGGCCCCAGTTGACTGTCACATGTTCCAGTCAAACCAAGCTGCCCACTTGTGTTTTTTCCACATACATGTGATATCCTGTCTCTCAGTCCCTACCCTAGTTTTCATCCTCTAAAGTCCATTTGAAATACTGTGTTTTGAAGGAAACCTGTTTTTCTGAGTCCTCATAATTTTTTCTCTCTTTCTCTCATGATATCTAACTGGATATAAAATAGAAAGTTTATGGCCAGGTGGCATGGTGGCTCACGCCTGTAATCCCAGCACTTTGAGGGGGCCGAGGTGGGTGGATCACTTGAGGTCAGGAGTTCGAGACCAGCCTGGCCAACATGGTGAAACCCTGTCTCTACTAAAAATACAAAAAATTGGCGTGGTGGTAGGCACCTGTAGTCCCAGCTACTCAGGAGGCTGAGGCAGGAGAATGGCGTGAACCCGGGAGGCGGAGCTTGCAGCAAGCCGAGATCGCGCCACTGCACTTCAGCCTGGGCGACAGAGTGAGACTCCGTCTCAAAAAAAAAATGCAAAAATTAGCTGGGCGTGGTGGCAGGCACCTGTAATCTCCGCTACTTGGGAGACTGAGGCAGGAGAATCGCTTGAACCTGGGAGACAAAGGTTGCAGACTCCATCTCAAAAAAAAAGCATGATAGCATGATACGATTTAAATCATTGCGACTCTTTATTTTACTGGTTAGTTAATAATGCATGATATCATGACAACAATGTAGAATGTAATAAAATTAATTCATTTCATTCAGTGGTTACATGCTGATAGTAATACTGTAAGTTGTTATTGGGAAGGTAGTGGTCAGAATACAGTCAGAGAAGGGAAGTCCAGGACTAAGAATTTGCTGTATCTAATTGCCCCACTTACTCTAGTCATTAGTGAAAAGAGGACTGACTGTTAATGTCCCTTGAGACTGTCCAGTTACCTTTGTCTTGCTCACTAGACTTTTTTTTTTTTTTTAAAGAGATGGGGTCTCACTATTTTCGCAAGCTGGTCTTAAACTCCTGAGCTCAAGTGGTCTTCCCACCTCAGCTCTGGGCTACTTTCATAATTAGTTTGTTTCTTTTTTTTTTCTTTCTTTCTTTTTTTTGAGATGGAGTCGTCTTCTGTCACCCAGGCTGGAGTGCAGTGGCATGATCTCGGCTCCCTGCAACCTCTGCCTCCCGGGTTCAGGCAATTCTTCTGCCTCAGCCTCCCGAGTAGCTGGGACTACAGGCGTGTGCCACCATGCCCAGCTAATTTTTGTATTTTTTGGTAGGTGTTTCACCATGTTGGCCAGGCTGGTCTCAAACTCCTGGCCTCAAGTGATCTGCCTGCCTTGGCCTCCCAAAGTGCTGGGATTATAGGCATGAGCCACTGTGCCCGGCTTGTTGCAAGTTCTTATAGTATAGAATACTGCTTATGTGTAGCACTTACCAAAGTTACCATTTTATATTTCTTTGGATTATTGTTTGATTGTTTCACTATTAGGGTATACACATCATTAAAGGCTGCTGTTGTGTCTTTTCTCACCATTTCATCACCATGTTTGATGTAATGCTTTATTAGGTGCTTAATGTTTTGTTTCGTTTCCTATGAATGTTCATATCTAAAATGCTCTTTCTGCAGCCTCGTTCTTTTTTCTGGGTAAGTTCCTAATTACCTTCCAGGGCTCCCAGAGATTGACCTTCTCTTGCATTCTCCTCCTTTATATTCCCAGGGATACTTTATATGTATTTCTGTTGTGGGACCAGTTACTTTGTATTACGTGTTGCTTAATGTTGGGGCTGTGTCCTGAGAAATGTGTTATTAGGCGATTTCGTCATGCAAACATCAGAGAATATGCTTGCACAAACCTAGATGGCATAGCTTACTACACACCTAGACAATGTGATACAGCCTGTTACTCTTAGGCTACAAACCTGTACAGCATGTTACTTTATATTGAATATTGTAGGGAATTTTAGCACAAGTATATGTATTTGTGTTTTCCTAAACATAGAAAAGGCACACTAAAACTATAGTTTTTTGGTTTTTTTTTTTTTTTTTTTTTTTTTTTGAGACGGAGTCTTGCTCTGTTGCCCAGTTTGGAGTGCAGTGGCACGATCACAGCTCACTGCAACCTCTGCCTCCCAGGTTCAAGTGCCTCAGCCTCCCAAGTAGCTGGGACTGCAGGCACGCGCCACCATGCCCAGCTAAATTTTCGTATTTTAGTAGAGATGGGATTTCACCATGTTGGCCAGGATGATCTCTGTCTCCTGACTTTGTGATTCGCCTGCCTCGGCTTCCCAAAGTGCTGGGATTACAGGCGTGAACCACCACACCCAGCTAAACTATAGTATTATAATATTACAGGACCACCGTCACATATACAGTTGTTGACTGAAATGCTGTTAAGTGGCACAAGTCTGTATTTGACTGTGAGTCTCTTTTTACCTAGTAAGAGTAGATTTCTTTTTTTTTTTTTTTTTGAGACGGAGTCTCGCTCTGTCACCCAGGTTGGAGTGCAGTGGCCGGATCTCAGCTCACTGCAAGCTCCGCCTCCCGGGTTTACGCCATTCTCCTGCCTCAGCCTCCCGAATAGCTGGGACTACAGGCACCCGCCATCTCGCCCGGCTAGTTTTTTGTATTTTTTTAGTAGAGACGGGGTTTCACCGTGTTAGCCAGGATGGTCTCGATCTCCTGACCTCATGATCCGCCCGTCTCGGCCTCCCAAAGTGCTGGATTACAGGCTTGAGCCACCGCGCCTGGCCAAGAGTAGATTTCTTTAAGACAAGGAGTATGTTTTATTCAAGTGCTCAAAAATTGTCTATTGAATTGAACGAAAATGTGTTGTGTAGTCCTAAAAATACATAAAATATAGAGAACATAATAAGTGAATTTCAACAATGATAAGAACCTTTGATTGCTAATCAGGAAGTATAGGTTAGTTATCTAGCTGTATTTTATTGACCTACAAGGTTCTTAGTTCTAATAATTTAAACCAGTTGTTTTCAAAGTGTGCTCCCCAGACCACATTACCTGGGAATTAGTTAGAAAGGGAATTCTTGGCCGGGTGCGGTGGCTCACACCTGTAATCCCAGCACTTTGGGAGGCCAAGGTGGGCAGATCACCTGAGGTCAGGAGTTCGACACCAGCCTGACCAATATGGCAAAACCCCATGTCTACCAAAAACACAAAAATTAACTAGGCGTGGTGGTGTGCACCTGTAATCCCACCTACTAGGGAGGCTGAGGCAGAAGAATTGCTTGAATCCGGGAGGTGGAGGTTACAGTGAGCCAAGATTGTGCCGCTGCACTCCAGCCTGGGTGACAGAGCAAGACTTCCATCTCAAAAAACAACAACAACAACAACAACAACAACAGCAACAACAAATGGAATTCTTGGATCCTACCCCAAACGTACTGAATCAGAAACTCTGGCAGTGGGGACTCAACAGCCTGTGTTTCAACTAGTTCTCCAGGTGATTCTGATAGATGGTAAAGTTTGAGAACCATTGGAATTGTAGCAGTTTTTCTGTTTGTTGGAACAAAAAATTAACTAGAGGTAGCTACTTTAATTTCACACTTCCCAACTTAAAGTTATTTTAAAATTGTTTCTTCATATTTCCTGCCAGTTGAATTTGCTGACATTTTTCTAAACCACTCATGGTATATTAGGTGCAGTATCTTTGAATTACAGGCAGTCATACTAAGTTTTTGAAGACTGTTGCTTTCCCTGTGCTCCTTAAGTCTTATTTAAATAACCTTCAGTGAGTACAGAATGGGCCCATTACTACATCCTTCCTGGTGACACCAGTTAATCAAGCCAGGGCAAGTAAGTATACCCTGGACCCCTGCTAACCAAAGGTTACTTCTTTTGTTTTTTGTTTTTTTTTTCCTTTTTTCTTTTTTTCTTTTGAGACGGAGTCTTGCTTTGTCTTCCAGGCTGGAGTGCAGTGGCGTGATCTCAGCTCACTGCAATCTCAACCTCCCAGGTTCAAACGATTCTCCTGTCTGAGCCTTCCAAGTAGCTGGGATTACAGGCACCCATCACCATGCCCAGCACATTTTTTTTTTTTTTTTTTTTTTTTTGAGACGGAGTCTCGCTCTGTCGCCCAGGCTGGAGTGCAGTGGCCAGATCTCAGCTCACTGCAAGCTCCGTCTCCTGGGTTCATGCCATTCTCCTGCCTCAGCCTCCCGAGTAGCTGGGACTACAGGCGCCTGCCACCTCGCCCGGCTAGTTTTTTTTTTGTATTTTTAGTAGAGACGGGGTTTCACCGTGTTAGCCAGGATGGTCTCGATCTCCTGACCTCGTGATCCGCCCGTCTCGGCCTCCCAAAGTGCTGGGATTACAGGCTTGAGCCACCGCGCCCGGCCCGCCCAGCACATTTTTGTATTTTTAGTAGAGATGGGTTTTCTCCATGTTGGCCAGGCTGGTCTTGAACTCCTGACCTTGGGTGATCCGCCCACCTTGGCCTCCCAAAATGCTAGGATTACAGGTGTGAGCCACTGTGCCCAGCCTCTTTGTTTTTTAAAGATGGATCTGTCTACATTGGTTGCCCAGGCTGGTCTTGAACTCCTAGGCTCAAGTGATCCTTCTGCCTCAGCCTCCCAAAGTACTAGGATTACAGGCATGAGCTATCATGACTAGCCCAAAGGTCGCAAGGTTGCTGCCTTTTTTTTTTTTTTTTTTTTTTTTTTTGGAGACAAAGTCTCAGTCTGTCACCCAGTCTGGAGTGAGCTGGCCCGATCTTGGCTCACTGCAACCTGTGCCTCCCAGGTTCAAGTGATTCTTCTGCCTCGGGTCCTCAGTAGCTGGGATTATAGGCATGCGCCACCACGCCTGGCTATTTTTATATATTTTTTTAGTAGAGTCCAGGTTTCACCGTGTTGCCCTGGCTGGTCTCCTTGACCTCAAGTAATTTGTGCACCTTGGCCTCCCACAGTATTGGGACTAACGGCGTGAGCCACCGCACCTGGCCTACTCCTGTGTTCTTAGCTTGAGTTCCTGGTTGATGGATGGTGCCACCAATTGAGAGAGAATATCACGGTTTGTGGGTTGGGTGTGGTGGCTCACACCTATAATCCCAACACTTTGGGAGACCGAGGCAGGAAGAGTTTGAGGCTTGAGCCCAAGAGTTGGAGACTAACCTGGGCAACATGGCGAAATCCTGTCTTTCTAGAAAATACAAAAATTAGCTGGCTGTCATGGCGTGTACCTCTAGTCCCAGGTACTTGGGAGGCTGAGGTGGGAGGATCACTTGAGCCTGGAAGGTCAAGGCAGCAGTGAGCCATGATTACGCCACTGCACTTCAGCCTGGGCGACAGAGTGAGACCTTGTCTCAAAAAAAAAAAAAAAATCATGGTTTTATACAAATTTAAGAATATAGGCAGGAAGACCACCCTGAGCAACGTAGCAAGATGATGTCGCAAGAAAACCTTAAAAGAAGTTACAAGTAGGCCGGGCGCAATGGTTCCCACCTGTAATCCCAGCACTTTGGGAGGCCAAGGTAGGTGGATCACCTGAGGTCAGGAGTTTGAGACCAGCCTTGGCAACATGGTGAAACCCCGCCTCTACTAAAAATACAAAACGTTAGCTGGGTGTAGTGGTGGGCGCCTGTAATCCCAGCTACTTGGGAGGCTGAAGCAGGAGAATTGTTTGAACCCAGGAGACGGAGGTTGCAGTGAGCCAAGACTGTGCCACTGCACTCCAGCCTGGGCAAAAAGAGCAAAACTTTGTCTCAGAAAAAAAAAAAAGTTACAAGTGTACTTTTGATTTATTTATATTAACCTTTCTGTCTGTAGTAGCATATTGAATTCACCAATTATTTATTGAGTCTACTTTATGAAGAACCTTACCAGAGATTCTGGGTTAACATCATGAGGTATCACCATAGATTTGGATCACTTTTTATTAGGTAGAACTAGTGAAAAAACACTATATTTTAATTACTACATGGATTACTTAATTTTTCTCCAGGCTTCTTACCTCATGCTTGCCCAAGTCAAAGGTTGATAAATACTACTCATTTAGCTTCGTGGGCACTTTCTCAGTTTATCCCCCTCTCTTTGGAATGTCACGCCACATTGTCTCATTGATGAAAATATTAGGAACTCTCCTAAACTTCGTATGTTGGGGAACACAAACATCTGAAGATACCCATCCATTTACTTCCGTCTCTTTTTTTTTAACCATTTCTTCATGTGTGAAACAATTTTTCCCTATTGTTTTGGGGGTACATGTGATGCTTTATTAGATGAATAGATTGTAATGACCAAGTCAGAGTATTTGGGGCATCTTATCACCTTGAATATTTAATAGGAACATTTCAAGTCCTCCCCTCAAACTATTTTGAAATATACAATTCATTGTTATTGGCCTGGCGCGGTGGCTGAGGCATGTAATCCCAGCACTTTGGGAGGCTGAGGCGGGCGGATTACGAGGTCAGGAGATCAAGACCATCCTGGCTGACACGGTGAAACCCTGTCTCTACTAAAAAACACAAAAAATTAGCCAGGTGTGGTGGTGGGCGCCGGTAGTCCCAGCTAATCAGGAGGCTGAGGCAGGAGAATGGTGTGAACCCGGGAGGCAGAGCTTGCAGTGAGCTGAGATCGTGCCACTGTACTCCAGCCTGGGCGACAGAATGAGACTTGTCTCAAAAAAAAAAAAATTACAATTCATTGTTATTAATTATAGTCACACTACTAACTACTGAGCATCAGAATTTATTCCTCCTAACTGTATGTTCATGCCCATTAACCAGCCTCTTTATGCACCCCCTTGCCCTTCGTACACACCCTTCCCAGCCTGTGGTGTCCATCATTCTGTTCTCTCTTTGTGAGATCAGCTTTTTAGCTCTTTAATAGTTGAGTGAGAACACGTGATACTTCTCTTTCTGTGCCTGGCTTTTTTCATGTTACTTAATATTCTCCAATTCCATCCATGTTGCCGAAAATGACAGAATTTCAGTCTTTTTTAATGGCTGAATGGTATTTCATTCATTCATTCATTCATTTATTTATTTTTGAGACGGAGTCTCGCTATGTCATCTAGGCTGGAGTGCAGTGGCTCGATCTCCGCTCACTGTAACCTCCACCTCCCAGGTTCAAACGATTCTCCTGCCTCAGCCTCCTGAGTAACAGGTGTGCACCACCACGCCCGGCTAATTTCTGCATTTTTAGTAGAGACAGGGTTTCACCATGTTGGTCAGGCTGGTCTCAAACTCTTGACCTTAAGTGATCTACCCACCTTGGCCTCCCAAAGTGCTGGGATTACAGGCATGAGCCGCCGCGCCCACCCTATATCTACTTTCTTAGGGCATTAAAAATAAGGCTGGGTGTGGTGGCTCATGCCCGTAATACCAGCACTTTGAGAAGCCAAGGCGGGTGGATCAACTGAGGTCAGGAGTTCTAGACCAGCCTGGCCAACATGGTGAAACTCCGCCTCTACTAAAAATACAGAAATTAGCCAGGTGTGGTGGCGGGTGCCTGTAAACCCATCTACTGGCGGCGGGGGGGTGGTGGGCAGGTGTCAAGGCAGGAGAATCGCTTGAACCTGGGAAGCGGAGGTTGCAGTAAGCCGAGATCACGCCATCGCACTCCAGACCCGGGGACAAGAGTGAGATTCCGTCTCAAAAAAAAAAAAAAAGTTTAGAAATAAAAGTACAAAGAGCTCAATTATGTATTTGTTTTTCTGTGTTTCCTATTAAATCCTTATTCCTAGAAGTACAGTAATTAAAATTAGAAACATTTAAAAAACTTACTGTAGAAAAATTAAACATATGAAGTAAACAGTGGTGTGATTAACACTCATATACCCATTGCCAAGCTTCAACAGTTATCAAAATGTGGAAATCTTCTTTTATCTCTATCTTCTACTCCCTCTTAGTTGTCTTGAATGAAATCCCAGATAGTATTATTTCATCTGTAAATACTTCCGTTATATATATTTATTCTTTTTTTTGTTTTGTTTTTGAGATGGAAGCTTGTTATTGTTGCACAGGCTGGAGTGCAGTGACGTGATCCCAGTTCACTGCAACCTCTGCCTCCCAGGTTCAAGTGATTCTCCCGCCTCAGCATCCTGAGTTGCTGGGATGACAGGCATGCACTACTACACCCGGCTAATTTTTGTATTTTTAGTAGAGACGGGGTTGGCTGGTCTCGAATTTGTGACCTCAGGCGATCCACCCGCCTCCACCTCCCAAGGTGTTGGGATTACAGGCATGAGCCACTGCATCGGTCTGTCTGTTCATTTCATAAACATCTGAGAGGGTCTTTGCTATGGGACTTTAGGAGCACTAGCATCGGTATGAAATAGTGTCTGTTCAGTTTCTGAAAACTTCTTGTGAAGAAGCACATGCAGAAAAGACCGTAAAACATAAATGTATATGGTGTAGTGAATAAGCATTAAGCAAATACCTGTGTAACTGCTACTCAGTCAAGATTTGAAATTGCCACCACTTCAAAAGCTTCTTAATCTTCCTAAACACTAATTACTTTTTCTTACTCAGTGGAATTATATTTTAGTTTCGCTTTTGTCTTTCTTTCTCTTTTTCTTTTTCTTTCTTTCTTTCTTTTTTTTTTTGGAGACAGGGTCTCACTCTCCCAGGCTGGAGTGCAATGACGCGATCCCGATCTCAGCTCACTGCAACCTTTGCCTCCCGGGTTCTAGAGATTCTCCTGCCTCAGCCTCCTGAGTAGCTGGGATTACAGGCGTGTGCCACCATGCCTGGCTGATTTTTGTATTTTTAGTACATATGAGGTTTTACCATGTTGTCCAAGCTGGCTTGAACTCTTTACCTCAAGTGATCCGCCTGCCTCGGCCTCCCAAAGTGCTGGGTTTACAGGCATGAGCCACTGTGCCTGGCCTTAAAAAAAAATATTCTTTGTGTGTGAGATGGGGTCTTGCTCTGTCGCCCAGATTGACGTACAGTGGTGCAATCTTGGCTCACTGCAACCTATGCCTCCCGGGTTCAAGTGATTTTCCTGCCTCAGCCTCCTGAGTAGCTGAGACTACAGGCACACGCCACCACACCCAGCTAATTTTTTTTGTATTTTTAGTAGAGACAGGGTTTCACCATGTTGGCCAGGATGGTCTCTATCTCCTCCTGATCTGCCTGCCTCAGCCTCCCAAAGTGCTGGAATTACAGGAATGAGCCACCGCACCTGGCCCCCATTTCTTTAACATTTGAATTTTCTGCTCTCATAGGAAATAATACACCGATTGCCTTTTTACTTACTTTTTATAGATCCTGAGGGCAAGAATCATGGCAGTCTTATTTATTAGAGCATTGACAGTGTTTGGCACATGGTAGGAGTTAAAACATTTAATGAATTCAGTTTAATATAATTTTCTATCTACTGTGACAGATTTTCTCTCTGTCTGTCTTCCTTTTTATTGTTTGAGATAGGGTCTCACTTTGTTATCCACGCTGGAGTGCAGTGACATAATCTAGGCTCACTGCAACCTCCACCTCCCAGGCTTAAGCGATCTTCCTCCCTCAGCCCCACAAGTACCAGGGACTACAGGTGCGTGCCACTACACCTGGCTAATTTTTTGTAATTTTTGTTGAGACAGCATTTTGACATGTTGTCCAGATTGGTCTTGAACTCCTGACCTCAGGCAATCTACCTGCCTCAGCCTCCCAAAGTGCTGGTGCATGAGCCACCGTGCCTGGAACATTCTTTAATATTGGTTAGAAACTCTAATGCCATGCTTTTCTCCCTCACTTTAGTGGATTTTATCTGTTTATTATTCCTTAACTGGAATATAAATATGTTTCATAAAAGTTTATCAAAGGCATATGGTTTACTGATCTCATTTGAGATCATGTTAATATTTGAAACTCCCTTGAACCTCACTGAAGAGTAAAGTTAATTTGTAGCAATAACAGTTAAAATTTGCTTAGTCAGATATAAATAGCCAGAAAACCTAACAGGATGAAAGTTGAAACAGCTAAGATTTATGAAAGTGTCTGCCATGTTAGTCCAATGTATGTCATCAACTTAAAAACAAACACTGTTGTTGACAGTTTGGTGTAAGAGAATAGAAATACACCTGTTTGTATTTCATCCAGGCTTGGCCAGATCTTTTGTGCTACTCTGGGAATGATCAGGTTAAAAGATATAACTTTCACTGTGCCGGGCGCGGTGGCCCAAGCCTGTAATCCCAGCACTTTGGGAGGCTGAGGTGGGCAGATCATGAGGTCAGGAGATCGAGACCATCCTGGCTAACATAGTGAAACCACGTCTCTACTAAAAAACACAAAAAATTGTAGTCCCAGCTACTCAGGAGGCTGAGGCAGGAGAATGGCGTGAACCCAGGAGGTGGAGCTTGCAGTGAGCCAAGATCGCGCCAGTGCACCCCAGCCTGGGTGACAGAGCAAGACTCCATCTCAAAAAAAGAAAAAGATATGACTTTCACTGGATTTCAAGAGTCAGTGAACCCAGCTAAACCTTATTAAAGCAGGAAGAAGTGAGAATTTCAAGGATCAAGGGCTTTCTCTGGAAACTGAGTAGTTCCCTTTCATTAGAGATTCTTTTTTTTTTTTTTTTTTTTTTTAGATGGAGTCTTGCAGTGTCGCCTGAGCTGGACTGCAGTAGCGCAATCTCAGCTCACTTCAACTGCCGCCTCCCAGGTTCAAGCGGTTCTCCAGCCTCAGTCTCCCGAGTAGCTGGGATTATAGGTGCCTGCCACCACGCCCACCTAATTTTTTGTATTTTTAGTAGAGACGAGGTTTCACCATGTTGGCCAGGCTGTTATTGAACTCCTGACCTCGTGATTCACCTGCCTCGACCTCCCAAAGTGCTGGGATTACAGGTGTGAGCCGCTGTGCCCAGCCCTCATTGGAGATTCTTTTTTTTTTTTTTTTTTTTTGAGATGGAGTCTCGCTCTGTCGCCCAGGCTGGAGTGTAGTGGCCAGATCTCAGCTCACTGCAAGCTCCGCCTCCCGGGTTTACGCCATTCTCCTGCCTCAGCCTCCCGAGTAGCTGGGACTACAGGCGCCCACCACCTCGCCCGGCTAGTTTTTTGTATTTTTTAGTAGAGACGGAGTTTCACCGTGTTGGCCAGGATGGTCTCGATCTCCTGACCTTGTGATCCGCCCGTCTTGGCCTCCCAAAGTGCTGGGATTACAGTCTTGAGCCACCGCGCCCGGCCTCATTGGAGATTCTTACAGCAAATGCCTCTAGCTAGTGGTAATGTAAATCAACTCAGTACATACATATTGATTGATTTACTTAAAGTCTTTACTGGATCACTGATTCTTGTTAGAAGCATTTGTTACTTTTTCATTCCTTTAAGAAAATTTTGGGGCTGGGTGCAGTGACTCGTATATGTGATCAAACTTTGGTAGACCAAGTTGGGAGGATCGTTTTTGAACTCTGGAGTTTGAGACCAGCCTGGACAACATAGCAAGACCTCATCTGTATTAAAAAAAAAAAAAAAAATTAGCTGGGCGTGGTGGTGCACACCTGTAGTCTCAGCTGGTTGGGAGGTTGAGGCCGAAGGGTCGCTTGATCCCTGGAGGTTGAGGCTGCGGTGAGCTGTGATTGCACCACTGCATTCCAGCCTGGACAACAGAGTGAGACCTAATTCAAAAAAGAAAGAAAAGAAAATTATGGTTTTTTCATGGGATAAAACTCAAATAATAGGTAACAATCATATCTTTTCTTCCCCCATCAGAAACAAATAATCCGGCCGGATGTGGTGGTGCACGCCTCTAATCCCAGCACTTTGGGAGGCCAAGCGGGTGGATCACCTGACATCAGGAGTTTGGGACCAGACTGGTGAAACCCAGCCTCTACTAAAAATACAAAAATGAGATGGGCATGGTGATGGGTGCCTGTAATCCCAGTTAATTGGGAGGCTGAGGCAGGGGAATCACTTGAACGCGGAAGGTGGAGGTTACAGTGGGCTGAGATCACTCCTGTCTGGGCTACAAGAGCAAAATTCCATCTCAAAAACAAAACAAAACATACAAGAAAGAAATAATCCACACCCCAAAGTGCAATTCAGCTGAAATTGTCTATGGTACTTTGCCTAGAATTAACCAAAAGAGCTGGGGTAGGGGCTGGTGGCGCATAGCTCAGCATTATAGATCTACTTAAATCTTGTAAACTATTTATAGGTTTGGGTGGTTATAACATGTTTAGCATGTTTAATAAGCCAATCAAGAAATATCCCAAAACGTTCATTTTTGCTTCCTTTACAGATGGTGGCAGATGAAAAAGCAGATTTTTTCCCCCTGAAGCTCTTTAATAATGGCAAAAGTTAAAAAGTATTTTCTCTGTACTCCTAAATTCACTGAATGAATATATTCCCTTCCTGAATACATTGACTGTTCCCTTAGTGTAGGGCTATAACTTGGTTTTGGTGGAGTCCCTTCCAGGTTCTAACATTTGTGTGACCTTGAACAGGGTACTTCTTAACCTCTCTCAGTCTCAGGTTTATTCATTTCTAAAGTGCGGGTGGTACTGATACCTTTTAGGGTTGGTTGAGGATTTAATGGCATAATGAATGCAGACTGCTTTGCCAACAATGAGCTTTCAATAAAAGGTATCTGTTACAATTCTCAAAGCTTAATACATTATTATATATAACAAGCCACTTTTATGCCTTTTAAATCTGATTTTTTAGTTACACAGATAACATAGCTGTATTATTGTAGAAATTAAAATTTTACAGATAAGGCCTAAAGAGCCCCTTAGCCCCCTCAGTCCTAACCCCTTCACCAGAGGTAACCATTTTATTAGTTAATATATCCTTCCATGTCTTTTTCTTTGCTTTTATGCATACATGCACATGTATTATTAATTTTATAGATGAAGAATAGAAAAGATAGTAATCTAATTTTAAAATACTAAACTACTAGGTATTAGACTCTTTTTTTTTTTAAAAAAAAAAACGGTGTTTTGCTCTTTTTTGCCTAGGCTGTAGTGCGATGGTGCAATCTCGGCTCACTGCAACCTCCACGTCCCAGGTTCAAGTGATTCTCCTGCCTCAGCCACCCAAGTAGCTTTACACCCAAGTAGGATTACAGGCATGCACCACCATGCCCGGCTAATTTTGTATTTTTAGTAGAAGGACGGAGTTTCACCATGTTGGCCAGGCAGGTCTTGAACTCCTGACCTCAGGTGACCTGCCCTCAGCCTCCCAAAGTGCTCGGATTACAGACATGAGCTACTGTGCCTGGCCTAGAATCTGTATTTTAGATACTCAGTAACCAAAAGATAGCAAAATTCAACAATTTGTTGTGTAATGGCAGATCTTGCACGAAATTACAGAATTCTTTACAACCTTAGACAAGTTTAATTAAACGGAAGAAACTAAAAGAAGAAAGAAACAGCTACAGCTGTTTAGCCCAGAAATATGCATTTGCTTTTCTAGCCAGTAAATAGATCAGAACTTAAGAAATTCACTGCCTTTCAGTGTACTTCAAATTTTACAGCTAAGGGCCAGAGGTATCATTTGTTAGTCTGACAAGTAAAAAACGATGTTTTCTTTTCTCAAAAATGTGAAAACTTTACCACCACCTTGTTGGGCCAAGGGAGAGGTTGGGGGAAGTTATCAGAGAAGAGTAATTGAAACTGCTTTCTGCATATTGTTGATTTTCAAGTGTATTTAAATTATTTTTGTAGTAATCTATAGTATTTTTGGTTTTCATTTGTTTACTATTTGTACACATTGGAAAGTGGATTCCAGGCCACTTAGGGAAGGAAATTGATTTTGAAATGATTTTAGTCCTCTGGAAACCACGTGTTTAAATAAGGGAATGTCAAGAGGAAAGGGCTGGCCATAGTTATTAATACTTCTAGAGGAGGGATCTAAGAGTTGGAGGATATGTCAGACATGATCTCTCTTGTCTTCCTTCTCTGGGGAATTAGAGGTGAGTTGGAGAAAACTGTAGGAGGAGGGGGTCAGCAGACAAGGTGGGAAGATCACTTGAGTCTAGTAGTGTGAGACCAGCCTGGGCAACAGAGCAAGACCCCATCTCTACAAAAATAAAAAATGCCAAGGTAAATGGTGTTAATTCTAACCATTTTGGAGGTGGGGGTGGGGTGGAGAATGGAGCATAAACATTCACCTCTTTCATCCTAGTCTTCAGGCTGAACCTAGTGTTGAACGCCAAAGGACAATATTCCCATACCCAGTGTGAGTGGGAAGGAGTATGTAGTAAACACCCCTTGCATGCAGTAGAGATGTGATATTCTCCTTTGCTTAGAGGATACTAGAAGCAGGGGTTCAGTTTAGTTTGTAAGTTATACCTTGGTAACTATATGTTTGACCAATTACGCTGAAAATGTAGAACTGTTTCAGCATATGTTGCTTTAGGAGATTCACATACATACATTAAGTCACTCTCTTGGTGGCTAATTTTCTCAGCTTTGGTTCTGCTGCTGCTTCCAACAGCCTAGAGTTGTGTTGTACACTCTAGCCACTAGCCATAGGTTGCTAGGGAGTGTGTGAAATGTAGCTAGTATGAATTGAGATGTGGGTGTAAACTATATACACCACTTATTTTATTTATTTTATTTTATTTTTAAATTTTATTATTTTATTTTGAGACAGAGTTTCACTCTTGTTGCCCAGGCTGGAGTGCAGTGGTGCCATCTCGGCTCACTGCACCCTCCACCTCCAAAGTGATTATTTTGCCTCTGCCTCCCAAATAAGTGGGATTACAGGTGCCTGCTACAATGCCTGGCTACTTTTTTGTATTTTTAGTAGAGATGGGGTTTCACCATGTTGGCCAGGCCGGTCTTGAACTCGTGACCTCAGGTCATCTGCCCACCTCCATCTCCCAAAGTGCTGGGATTACAGGTGTAAGCCACTGGGCCCAGCCTCAAATCTTGAAGACTTGGTATGAGAAAAGGATTAAAACAGCCCAGTAATTTTCTACATTGATGACGTATTGAAATGGTATTATTATTATTTCTTATTTTTTAATTTCTGTTTTTTAATTTTAATTTATTTTTTAATTTCTTATTTTTAATTTTTGTAGAAACACTCTTGCCCAGGCTGGAGTGTAGTGTGGCCTTAGCTTAGGTTACTATAGCCTTGAACTCCTGGGCTCAAGCAGTTCTCTTACCTCCGTCTCCTGAGTAGCTAGGACTATAGGCATGCACCACCACACCGGGCTAATTTTTTAAGTTTTTTGTAGAGGCAGGGTTTTATTACATTGTCCTGGCCTGAAATGGCATTATTGATTACATTCGAAGTGATTTACTGGGTTAAATAAAATATATTATTAAAATTAATTTCCCACCGGGTGCAGTGGCTCACACCTGTTATGCCAGCATTTTGGGAGGCCAAGGCAGGTGGATCACTTGAGCCCAGGAGTTGAAGACCAGTCTGGTCAACATAGTGAAACCCCGTGTCTATTAAAAATACCAAAAAAATAGCCAGGTGTGGTGTGTGCACCTGTGCTCCCAGCTACTTGGGAGGCTGAGGTGAGAGGATCACTTGAGCCCAGGAGGCAGAGGGTGCAGTGAGCCAAGATTGCACCACTACATTCCAGCCTGGGTGATGGAGTGAGACCCTGTCTCAACAAAAAATTAATTTCCCTGGGCTGGGTGCAGCGACTCACACTTGTTATTCCAAGTATTTTGCGAGGCTGAGGTCGGAGTATCACTTGAGCCCAGTAGTTTGAGACCAGCCTGGACAACAGAGCAAGAGACCTCATCTCCACGAAAAATAAAATAAAAATTAACTGGGCATGGTGGTGCACATCTGTAGTCCTAGCTACTTGGGAGGCTGAGGGGGGAGGTTCGCTTGAACCTGGGACGTCAAGGCTGCAGAGACCTGTGATCATGCCACTGCACTCTAGCTTCAGGGACAGAGCAAGACCCTGTTACAAAAAATAAAAATAAATCCCTTAAAAATTGGCTACCAGAAATTTTTAAATTAAATATGTAGCTTGCATTATATTTCTGTTGAGCTCCAGTGGCCTGGAACAACCTGTGCCAGGGATAAGTACTTCTTTTATCTTGCTGTAGAATTTCATACGGATCATTCCATACGTGTTTAATGATTTCAGTTCAGTAAGTAACTTTTGTAGAATCAGATTTTTTTTTTTTTTGTTAGCAGAACAAAAGCATTTTTAATTTTATATATCAGTGAGACTATAGGATTACAGTGCCAGATTGTGTGTGTATGTGCATGTGTGTGTATGTGTATGTGTTTTTAGGAATTCCTCTTATAGTGGTATCTTTTTTTTTGGAGACTGAGTTTCACTCTTTCTGCCCAGGCTAGAGTGAAATGGCACAATCTCGGCTCATTGCAACATCTGCCTCCCAGGTTCAAGCCATTCTCCTGCCATATCCTCCCGAGTAGCTGGGATTACAGGCATGTGCCACCACGCCCAGCTAATTCTTGTATTTTTAATAGAGACAGGGTTTCACTATGTTGGTCAGGCTGGTCTTGAACTCCTGACGTCAGATGATTGACCCGCCTTGGCCTCCCAAGTGCTGGGATTACAGGTGTGAGCCACTGCACCCGGCCAGTATGTCTTAATATGCATGTTTACAAGGACCTGTAATTGGAAAGGTGATGCTTTTCTGTCCAAGAAAAGATCCTGGAACCAGGTATATTCCTCAACCCAGTTTTTAGACACCCTGGCTCCCAAAGAATGAGGGAAATTTGGTTTAATGTGTCATCAAACTTTGTATTCAGCTGTCTAGAGCCATTTTCTGCATTCATGCAATACATTTTCCCCAAACCCTTTTTATTTTGAAAAAGCTCAAACAGAAAAGTTGAAAGAATAGTGTAAAGAATATCTGGACCTGGCGCAGGGGCTCATGTTTATAATCCCAGCACTTTGGGAGGATTATATCAGACCAGCCTGGGCAACATAGTGAAACCCAATGTCTACAAAAATGTTTACAGATAAACCAGGCATAGTGGTGAGGTAGTCACAGCTACTCAGGAGGCTGAGGTGAGAGGATTGCTTGAGCCCAGGAGTTCAAGGCTGTAGTGAGTAATGATCACATCACTGCATTCCAGCCTTGAGTGACAGTGAGACCCTGTCTGAAAAAATAAAAAATAAAACCACTGAAAACAACCTTGTATATCTTGCACTGAGAATCCCCATTTTTAATTTTTAATTGCCACATTTAAAATTTTCTGTTGTTTTTGGCTGAGTTATTTGAAAGTAATTTGCATATATCATGACACATTATTCCTGAATATTTTAGCTGCCTCTCCTAAGAACATGATCTTACCACAAATTTATGGTTATACTGAAGAAAATTCAAATTCCATAATGTCTGATATTTAGAATTTTCCAGTGTCCTAAATAAAATTTTATAGCTCTTGACTTCAGTCCACGTTTATGCATTATATTTGACTGTTGACTCTTTAGTCACTTAGTGTATTAATAGAATAGAGATGAACTACAACCCACGTACCGAATCTGGCTCGTCATTTGATTTTGTACAGCCCATCCAATAAGAATGGTTTTTACATTTTTAAATATATCATTGTTTTAAATTGAGGTGAAATTTGCATAACAAAAAATTAACCATTGATCATTTTAAAGTGCACAATTCAGTGGTACTTAGTAGATTCAAAATGTTTTGCAGTCATCACCTCTGGCTTTCCATCTCTATGGATTTACCTATTCTGGATATTGCTTTTTTTTTACTTCTTGAGACAGAGTTTTGCTCTTGTTGACTAGGCTGGAGTGCAATGGTGTGATCTCAGCTCACTGCAGCCTCTGCCTCCTGGGTTCAGGCGATTCTCCAGCCTCAGCCTCCTCAGTAGCTGGGATTACAGGCACCTGCCATACACCCGGCTAATTTTTTTTTTTTTTTTTTTTTTAAGTAGTGATGGGGTTTTGCCATGTTGGCCAAGCTGGTCTCGAACTCTTGGCCTCAGGTAATCCACCCGCCTTGGCCTCCCAGAGTGTTGGGATTACAGGCATGAACCACCATGCCCAGCCTGGTTGTTTCATATAAATAGAATCATACAATATCCTGTGTGACCTTTTGTATCTGGTTTTCACTTAGCATATGTTTGAGGTTCATCTGTGTTTTGGCATGTATCGGCATCTCATTCCTTTTTATGGCTGAATAATATTCCATTGTATGGATATACCACATTTTGCTTATTCATTCAGCCACTGATGGACATTTGGGTGGTTTCTACCTGTTAGCAATTGTGAATAGCGCTGCTATCAGCATTTGTGTACGAGTATTTGAACTTGTTTTTAGTTCTTTACTTTTTAAGATTGTTTTGAGACAGTCTCGCTCTGTCACTCAGGTTGGAGTGCAGTGGTGCCATCTTGGCTCACTGCAACGTCCGCCTCTGCCTCCCAGGCTCATGCAATTCTCATGCCTCAGCCTCCTGAGTGGTTGGGGTTAGTGCCTGCCACCACACCCAGCTAATTTTTTGTATGTTTTGTAGACATGGGGTTTTGCTATGTTGGCCACGCTGGTCTCGAACTCCTGACCTCAAGCAGTCTGCCTGTCTTGGTCTCCCAAAGTGTTGGGATTACAGGTGTAAGCCACCGTGCCCTAGCCTAGCAGTTTATATATTTATTATTGTTTTAAGAGTCGGAGTCTCACCCTGTTGCCCAAGCTGGAGTGCGAGCAGTGGCCTGATCATGGTTCATTGCAGTGTCATACTCCTAGGCTCAAGCGATTATCCTGTCTCAGCCTCCTGAGTATCTGGGGCTGTAGGCATGCATCACCTTGCCCGGCTAAGTTTTAAACTGTTTCGGAGGCAAGGTCTTGCTGTGTTGCCCCAGGCGGTCTCGAACTCTTGGTCTCAAATGACCCTCCTGCCTCAGCCTCTCAATTGCTGGGATTACAGGAGTGAGCCACTGTACTGGCTTGGTTTTTATTTTTATTTATTTATTTTTTGAGACAGAGTTTCATTCTTGTTGCCCAGGCTGGAGTGCAATGGCACGATCTCAGCTCACCACAACCTCTGCCTCCCGGGTTCAAGTGATTCTCCTGCCTCAGCCTCCCAAGTAGCTGTGATTACAGGCATATACCACCACCTCCAGCTAATTTTGTATTTTTAGTAGAGATGTGGTTTCTCCATGTTGGTCAGGCTGGTTTTGAACTCCTGACCTCAGGTGATCCACCTGCCTCAGCCTCCCAAAGTGCTGGGATTATAGGTGTGAGCCACCTCACTGGGCCGGTTTTTATTTTTTAAATGGCTAAAATAAAAATCACAAGAAGGGCCAGGCATAGGGCTCACACCTGTAATCCCAGCACTTTGGGTGGCTGAGGGCGGATGGATCACCTGAGGTCGGGAGTTAGAGATCAGCCTGACCAAAATGGAGAAACCCTGTCTCTACTAAAAATACAAAATAGCTCTGCGTGGTGGCACATGCCTGTAATCCCAGCTACTTGGGAGGCTGAGGCAGAAGAATCGCTTGAATCCGGGAGGCGGAGGTTGCGGTGAGCCGAGATCAACACCACTGCACTCCAGCCTGGGCAACAAGAGCAAAACTTAGTCTCAAAAAAAAAAAAATCACAAGGGGGATAATATTTTATAACATATGAAAGTATCGGCTGGGCGTGGTGGCTTACGCCTATAATCCTAGCACTTTGGGAGGCCGAGGCAGGTGAATCATGAGGTCAGGAGATCGAGACCATCCTGACCAACATGGTGAAACCACGTCTCTACTAAAAATAGACAAATTAGCCGGGCGTTGTGGCACGTGCCTGTAATCCCAGCTACTCAGGAGGCTGAGTCAGGAGAATCGCTTGAACCTGCCAGTCAGAGGTTTCAGTGAGCCGAGATTGCGCCACTGCACTCCAGCCTGGTGACAAAATATGAATTTTTTCATATTCAAAAAATATGAAATGGGAGCTTCAGTGCCCACAAATAAACTCATGCTCATTCATTTAACATGCTGTGGTAGAGACTGTATGGCCCACAAAATTTAAAATATTTACCCTCTGGCCCCTTTCATTAAAAGTTGGCTAATTGGCCAGGCGTGGTGGCTCACACCTGTAATCCCAGCACTTTGGGAGGCTGAGGTGGGCTGATCACGAGGTTAGGAGATCAAGACCATCCTGGGTAACATGGCGAAACCCTGTCTCTACTAAAAATACAAAAAAATTAGCCGGGCGTGGTGGCGGCAGCCTGTAGTCCCAGCTACTGGGAAGGCTGAGGCAGGAGAATGGCGTGAACCCGGGAGGCGGAGCTTGCGGTAAGCCGAGATGGCGCCATTGCACTCCAGCCTGGGCGACAGAGCGAGACTCCGTCTCAAAAAAAAAAAAAAAAAAAAGTTGGCTAATTTTTAATAGTCCCTTGTTTGTGTGTGTGTGTGTTCGTGTATGAGTGTGTGTGATTGACTTTTTAAGTAGTAAACTTTATTTTTTAAAAGCAAAAATATTCCTGGTTTCTCTTACTATTAACATCTTGTGGCCCGGTGCAGTGGCTCACGCTTTTATCCCAGCACTTTGGGAGGCCGAGGCGGCGGCAGATCACCTGAGGTCAGGAGTTCGAGACCAGGCTGGCCAATATGGCAAAACCCCGTCTGTACTAAAAATACAAAAATTAGCCAGACGCAGTCGTGTGCGCCTGTAATCCCAGCTACTCAGGAGGCTGAGGCATGAGAATCGCTGGAACCCGGGAGGTGGAGTTTGCAGTGAGCTGAGATGGCAGCATTGCACTCCAGCCTGGGTGACAAGAGCGATACTATGTTTCCAAAAACAAAAGCAAAAATCTTGCATTGGTGTTGTACATTTGTTACAATTGATGAACCAATAATGATACATTATGATAAGCTGGGTGTGGGTGCCTGTAGTCTCAGCTACTACAGGTGGGCTCACTTGAGCTCAGGAATTGGAGTCTAGCCTGGGCAACATAGTGAGACCCCATCTCAAAAGAAACAGATACATTATTATTTAATTATAACTATAACCTCATGTTTATATTAGGTTTCACTGTTTGTGTTGTACAGTTCTGAGTTTTGACAAATGTATCCACCATTACAGTATCATACAGAATAGTTTCACTGCCTTAAAAATCTGTGCACCACTTATTCATCCCCTTTCCTCTCCCCCATACACCAGCAACTACAGATCTTTTTGCTGTCTGTAGTTTTGCCTTTTCTAAAATGTTGTATAGTTGAAATCATACAGCCTTTTCAGACTGGTTAGCAATATGCATTTATGGTTCCTCCATGTCTCTTTGTGGCTACGTATCTCATTTCTTTGTATTGTTGAATAATATTGCATTGTATGGATGTTTCATAGTTCATTTATTCATTTGCCTATTGAAGGACATCTTGGTTGCTTCCAGGTTTTGGCAATTATGTATAAAGCCGCTCTGAATATTGTGTGTAGGTTTTTGTGTGAACATAAGTTTTCAATTCATTGAGTCAGCACATTTTATGGTAAGAGTGTGTTTAGTTTTGTAAGAAACTGCCAAGCTGTTTTCCAAAGTAGCTGTACTATTTTATATTCTTACCAGCAGTGAATGAGAGTTCTTGTTGCTTTACCTCCTTGCCAGCATTTGGTGGTGTATTTTCAATTTTGACCATTCTAATAAGTGTGTAGTGGTATCTCATAGTTTTAACTTGCAACTCCCTAATGATGTACGATGTTCAGCATCTTTTCTTTTTTCTTTTTTTGAAATAGAGATGGTTTCTCACTATGTTACCTGGGCTGGTCTTGAACTCAAGTGATCCTTCCACCTTGTACGCCCAAAGTGCTGGTATTATAGGCGTGAACCACCGGCCCCAGCCTGAGCATCTTTTCATATGCTTATTTGTCATCTGTGTATCTTGTCTGTTCAGATCTTTTGCCTACTGTTTTATTGTGCTGGTTTTTTTTATTGTGATGTTTTAAAAGTTGTTTGTAAATTTTGAATACTAGGTCTTTATATAAAATACGTGTTTTGCACATTTCTCCCAGTGGCTTGTCTTTTTTTTTTTTTTTTTTTTTTTTTTGGAGGCGGGGGTTGCCGCCCTGCCTGGAGTGGAGTGGCGCGATCTCGGCTCACTGCAAGCTCCGCCTCCCGGGTTCACGCCATTCTCCTGCCTCAGCCTCCTGAGTAGCTGGGACTACAGGCGCCCACCACCGCGCCCGGCTAATTTTTTGTATTTTTAGTAGAGACGGGGTTTCACTGTGGTCTCGATCTCCTGACCTTGTGATCCACCCGCCTCGGCCTCCCAAAGTGCTGGGATTACAGGCGTGAGCCACCGCGCCCGGCCCAGTGGCTTGTCTTTTCATTCCTTTGACAGTGTCTTTCACAGAGCAGTTTTCAGTTTCGTTGAAATAGTTTATTAATTTTTTCATGGATCATGCTTTTGGTGTTGTATCTAAAAACGCATTACCAAACCCAAGGCCACTTAGGCTTTCTTCTGTTATCTTTTAGAAGTTTTATAGTTGTGTGATTTTCATTTAGGCCTATGATCTTTTTTGAGTTAATTTTTCTGAAAGGCATAAGGGTAGTGTTTAGATTTATTTAGTTATTTTGCTTGTGGATGTTCAGTTGTTCCAGCACCATTTGTTGAGAAGACTGCCTTTCTACATCCAAGTTACCTGTGGTCCTACTAATTATCTGTAGTTACATGGGTGATACTGTCTTTTAAAATGTCCTCCTTTCTGGGTTGTATGTTTTCTCATTGTATAGATTAATTTGTTTTCCTAAGCTACATTCTTTGTAAACTGGAAGTTGGATCTAGAAGATTAGATTCATCTTAAACATTTTGGCAAGAATGTTTTCCAGATGATTGAGCACTTCAAATTATATCAGGTCAGGAGATACACAATGATGTTCGATTGTCCCAGTGGTAGTGATGGTAAAAATTGATTAAGGTGGTAACCTGAAGATTTTCCCATTGTAATGGTACATTTTGCCATTTGCAGTTAGTAAGTAATCTGTGGGGTGATTCTTTGGCCATGAACACAGAAATACTTGAATCAATTTTTGTCAGGTGTTTGCTAGGTACTGGGAAGACAGTGGTGAAAAAGAGATTTCTACTGTCACAGACCTTACCTTTTTCCCTCCAGAGTTTGAAGACAGTAGTGGGAATGGATCTGTTTTTGGAGCAGGGAACATTTGCAGTTTAGGATATGTTCATATCAGAAAAATAGAATCCATGAAAAAGTATATGCTAGTGAATACAGAGTTATAGTATGGGATGATGAAAAAATTGTGGAGATGGATAGTGGTATTAATCGCATAACAATATGAACATATTTAATGCTGCTGAACTATGTACTTAAATATGGCTAAAATGGTAAACTTTGTGTGTATATTACCACACGCATGAAAATATATGCCACTGTGATAGCATACCACTGAATTTAGCCCTGCCTTACTGCCTCTTCCCTGATAATTTTCATCAGGCTTCCTGTTGGTCTATTAGGACTAATTGGGAGAAAAACTCTTCCTGAAATAAAATTCTATAGTTCAGTTCTGTTAGAAACAGGCAGTGTTGTTGTAGTTGAGCAATTGCCATCAGTAAAGTTTGTCTTTGTAGCCTTGAGGGATCATTATTGATGTCTCTGGGTGTGCTGTTGCCATTTGTTGCAGTTCACCAGATGCTGGCCTGCCTTTGCCAGTTTAGGAAGAGGTTATAGCTTGAACCATTGTCTGAAATGCTGCTTTGACCTAGTAAATCCTAGGTTCAGGATGAGAGCAGTAATCTTAATGCCAGCAGGAAAGTGATTTTTTGACCAGTTTGTTAGGGAGGAAGCCCTTCATTTAAGAAATAGATCTTCTGGGCCAGGCATGGTGGCTCACACCTATAATCCCAGCACTTTGGGAGGCCGAGGTGGGTGGATCATCTGAGGTCAGGAGTTTGAGACCAGCCCAGCCAACACAGTGAAACTCCGTCTCTACTAAAAATACAAAATAAGCTGGGTGTAGTGGTGCACACCTATAATCTCAGTTACTCGAGAGGCTGAGGCAGGAGAATCACTTGAACCCGGGAGGCAGAGGTTGCAGTTAGCTGAGATAGTGCCATTCCATGCCAGCCTGGGCAAAAAGAGTGAAACTCCATCTCAAAAAAACAAAACAAAAAAAAATGAGATAGACCTTCTGATTAATAGTGAGAGCTAGCGGGGCACTGAGGCGTGTGCCTGTAGACCCAGCTACTTGGGAAGCTGAAGCAGGAGAATTGCTTGAACCCAGGAGTTCAAGTCCAATGTGGGAAACAGCCAGAGCCTGTCTCTAAAAATAAGTAAATAATTAATGAACAAAAAGATAGCAAATTAGATGGAAGGAAAGAACACCTTTATTTGTGGCTGATGGAGCTTGGACTTCTCTTTCCTTTCCTTTTTGCCTGAATTAACTGTGGACAAGATGGTGGTAGTAAAGACTAGTGGCCAGGCACAGTAGCTCACACTTGTATTCCCCACACTTTGGAAGGCCAAGTTGGGAGGATCGCTTGAGGCCAGGAGTTTGAGACTAGCTTGAGCAACACAGTGTGATCCTGTCTCTATTTAAAAAAATTTTTATTGAAACCAAAAACAAAAGAAAAACAAGACTTTAGTGATGGCTGTGATGACAGCATGATCATAGTAAACTGTGACTTTTTCAATCTATAGAAATTGTATCCACCTGAAACCTTTTAATTATCTTCACTTTGGAGAATATCCAGTGTATCACAAATGTTTAGTTTTCAGTCTACAGACCATAGGTTGTGTGCAAGCTTTTGCTTAGACAGTAGATTAGGAAAATTAGTATGTTATAGTACAGTGTTTTTCACAGTTTTTAACTGACCCTTAGCGGGAAATACATTTTATATTACTACTTATTACTATTATGTGCATAGATATATGTAACTGCAACAAATGTTTCAGGAAATGGTATTTACTCATAGTGTGTTTTCTGATTTACTCAAATTTCATTAAAAAAATACACACTATTGTGACCTAAATTGATTTTTGGACTCATGCTTTAAGATGGTCTGGAACAGGCCGGGCGCGGTGGCTCATGCCTATAATCCCAGCACTTTGGGAGGCCGAAGCGGGCAGATCACAAGGTCAGGAGATCGAGACCATCCTGGCTAACACGGTGAAACCCCGTCTCTGCTAAAAATAAAAAAAATTAGCCGGGCGTGGTGGTGGGCGCCAGTAGTCCCAGCTACTCGGGAGGCTGAGGCAGGAGAACGGCCTGAACCCGGGAGGTGGAGCTTGCAGTGAGCCGAGATCATGCCACTGCACTCCACCCTGGGCGACAGAGGAAGACTCTGTCTCAAAAAAAAAAAAAAAAAAGAAGATGGTCTGGAACAGTGGTTCTCAACATGTGGTCTGGGGATATATGCAAGGATTCTTTTATTAGGGGTTTGTGAAGTCAAAACTATTTTCGTAATAGTACTATTAATTGCTTTTTTTGCTCTCATTCTCTAATAAGTGTAGACTTTCCAGAAGTATAGTGGAGCTTTCTAGAACTATATCATGTGTGATGATAATGCTCTCAGGACTAATGGAATGTATATTTGTATATTCTTTATTTTCTAGAATTTCCTAAGGTAGTAGGTTTAATATATAAATAGGTGCTTTTTCAGAGATTCAGTTTTCAGTATTTGTATTATGCTCTTAGTAGCTGTCTTAGTTTTATCTGCCTAATCTGTACCTTACTGTAGTACAGTGAATTGTTCTGGACTACAGTTCTGATTCTTTACTACTGTTCTGATTCTTTACTTTGCCTCTCAGGAATTGCCTTCCACTACTGAATAGGCTCCCTAAGAAATATAATGATGGATATTAAATCATTTTGGTTTATTTGGTAAATCTTCTGTTTCTTTTGGCTTTATGAAATTTATGATATAATTTTCACCAGTTTCTCTTTTTATATCCCAATAATACAAGAAAATCATAGTAATAGGTGCCAAATAATTCAGGTAAAGTTTATTTAATTCTTATTACCTATAAACATATAATGCTCACTTCTCCTGAAGCACTTCCTGAGATTTACAGCAACACAGGAAAGTAGATGTGATTTTTATTTCATTTTATTTATATATGTATTTTTTGAGACAGAGTCTCGTTCTGTCACCCAGGGTGGAGTGCAGTGGCATGACCTCAGCTCACTGCAACCTTCATCTCCTGGGTTCAAGTGATTCTGCTGCCTCAGCCTCCCGAGTAGCTGGCATTATAGGCATGGGACACCACACCCAGCTAACTTTTGTATTTTTAGTAGAGATGGGGTTTCACCATGTTGGCCAGACAGGTCTCAAACTCCTGACCTCAAGTGATCCGCCCACCTCGGCCTCCCAAAGTGCTGGGATTACAGGCATGAGCCACCGCACCTGGCCCGTGATTTTTATTTTTATTTTTTTTCCAAGACAGGGTGTTGCTCTTTTGCCCAGGCTGGAGTGCAGTGGTGTGATCATTGTTCACTGGAACCTAAAATTCCTGGGCTCGAACAGTCTTTCCACATCAGCTTCCCAAGCAGCTGGGACTGTAGGCATGTGCCACCTTGCCCAGCTAATTAAAAAATTTTTTAGAGATGGGGTCTGGCTTTGTGCCCAAGCAGGTCAAATTCCTGGCCTCAAGTGATCCTCCTGCCCCAGCCTCCCAAAGTGTTGGGATTATAGGCTGGAGCCACCAAGCATGGCCATAAATTTTTTTTTTTAAGTTAGGAATTGAACTATATCCTACTTTTGTTAGTTACTTCTCTTCTCCTTTAGTTTGTTTTCAGCCTTCTGCCCTAGTCAGACTGATACCCAGAAGTTTGCTCTTGTATAACTTCATTGCTACTGTGTCTTCTAGCGCTACACTTTCGTATTCATGTTTGACCTTTCCTTCAAATTCTCTTGAAGGATCAGTGGCTGTGTAACCAACTCTACCACTTAGGGCAGGGGCTTCTCAAATAACATCTTGCAGAGATGGCCACTTCATATTAAATTGCTGGCAGGATACAGTTGTTGAATTTCATAAAATTTCATCCCTAGGATTAGACATTTGATATGAGGAGATTTAGAGATGGAATCATAAAAGAGTAAATCCCAAAAGGTGTGGACTTGGAAAATTCTATGACTTGGAATGATAAAGGACATTTAATGCCATTGGAGAAGAGGCAAATATGACTTGTCTCTAGCCACCTAGGCCATTCTTTTTGGGACATACAGTTGATTTCCAGTCCAATGTAGAATCATGTTCAAAAATCACAATTGCTGGACCGGGCGCGGTGGCTCATGCCTGTAATTCCAACACTTTGGGAGGCTGAGGTTGGGCGGATCATGAGGTCAAGAGATTGAGATAATCCTGGCCAACATGGTGAAACCCCATCTCTACTAAAAGTACAAAAATTAGCTGGACGTGGTGGCGTATGCCTGTAATCCCAGCTACTCTAGAGGCTGAAGCAGAAGAATCGCTTGAACCTGACAGTCAGAGGTTGCAGTGAGCCGAGATCACACCTCTGTACTCCAGCCTGGTGACAGAGCGACACTCCATTTAAAAAAAAAAAAAAATCACAGTTGCTGATATTTTTTGAACATGTGCTAGATACTTTACATCTTTTATTTAATCCTCATACAACCCTGTGCAATGGCTTCTGTTATTACTAGTTAAGTAGGTCAGACACAGTGAGAAGCTGAACCAGGTTTTGAACTCTAGAAACCTAGTCTGGACCCTGCCACTACTCTATACAGCCTCTGTTTTTATATATAAGGCCACGTTTGCAAAGTATTTGTATCTATGTTTTCATTTAAACATCACAGTCATCCCGTGCATTAGGTGACATTCTTGACATTTTCACACTAGAAAATGGAAGCTTGGGGAATTTGACGTTCAAAGTGACAGTGCATAGACCCAGACCTACTTCTGACTCTAATCCATTTTTTCTTCTGATTATGTAGTTTTGCTAAACATAATAAATATAGGTTCATACCTGAAAGTGAATTTTTGATTTCAGATACAAGAATTTTAGCTTGATTGAAGATGATTTCGTAGTGATTTAGTGTTGATTTTGCTATTGGACTTTTGTTGTTGTTGTTGTGTTTTGTAGAGCTGGGACATTGCTCTTTCACCCAGGCTTGGTCTTGAACTCCAATTTCAAGTGATCCTCTACCATGGCCTCCTAAAGCACGAGGATTACAGGCATGAGCCATCACACTTGACTGTTACTGGACTTTTTTTTTTGGAAACGGAATCTTGCTCTGTCGCCCAGGCTGGAGTGCAGTGGCACGATCTCAGCTCACTTCAACCTCCACCTCCCAGGATCAAGCGATTCTCCTGCCTCAGCCTCCCAAGTAGCTGGGACTGGTTATTTTTTGTATTTTTAGTAGAGGTGGAGTTTCACCATGTTGGCCAGGGTGGTCTTGAACTCCTGATCTCAAGTGATCTACCCGCCTCGGCCTCCCAAGTGCTGGGATTACAGGTGTGAGCCACCGCGCCTGGCCTGCTATTGTACTTTTTAATGATGTGGGTCAGTTTACCACTCTTACAGTAACTTTCTTAGGTAATTTCAGCAATGAAGACATAGTTTTCTCTGCTTTAACTTTAGTTGGTGCAGATAGGGTGACTGAACACATAGAAGGAAAGAGGTCTTGCCAGGACTATAATGTAATGGTGGTAGTGGGAAGGGTAGGAGTATATGTGTTGGAAGGGAGTAATTTAGAATACCAACTTTTTTTTTTTTTTTGATACTGAGTTTTGCTCTTGTTGCCCAGGCTGGAGTGCAGTGGCGCAATCTTGGCTCACCACAACCTCCACCTCCCGGGTTTAAGCGATTCTCCTGCCTCAGCCTTCCTGAGTAGCTGGGATTACAGGCATGCGCCGCCACACCCAGCTAATTTTGTATTTTCAGTAGAAACGGGGTTTCTCCATGTTGGTCAGGCTGGTCTCGAACTCTTGACCTCAGATAATCCACCCGCCTCAGCCTCCCAAAGTACTGGGATTACAGGCGTGAGCCACCGTGCCCAGCTTAGAATTCCAACTCTTGGCCGGGCGCGGTGGCTCACACCTGTAATCCCAGCACTTTGGGAGGCCGAAGCAGGTGGATCACGAGGTCAGGAAGTCAAGACCATCCTGGCTAACAAGGTGAAACTTCGTCTCTACTAAAAATACAAAAAAATTAGCCAGGTGTGGTGGTGGGCACCTGTAGTCCCAGCTACTTGGGAGGCTGAGGCAGGAGAATGGCGTGAACCTGGGAGGCGGAGCTTACAGTGAGCGGAGATCAAGCTACTGCACTCCAACCTGGGTGACAGAGCGAGACACTGTCTCAGAAAAAAAAAAAAAGAATACAAACTCTTGATCTTATGCCAATTCCTTCTAAAGCGTCTACTCCTAGATGTGAAATTTCATAAATCTTAACTTTGACAGTTTGAAATAGAGTTAATTTGTTGATTAAGAGACTGACCTTTGTCTATGAATCAAAACATTAATCACAGCTCCAGGGAGAAGGATCATGTAGGAAAGCTTCCTAATGAGAGGAATGTAGCAAAGCTGGAAATAGGTGCATTTATAGACTTATCTTCTAGTTTCAAGTGACTGCTTGCTATCTCTCTTAATTCACTTAAAGACTTAGGAGAAGCAGCATGTGTGACAAATTTCATGGTTTTTATCATTTACCAAGCAAAGGTCTAGAGTTAGTGTTTTTCAAGACTAACTATCCTTTCAGGTGTATAGTACCTTTCTTGACTGGCAAAAAGAAAGGTCACTGTTACTTCCCCTTCAGATTTACGGTAAACTTTTAGGGTTTTTTCTTTTTCCATAAATTCTTATTTGTATAATAAATACTTTCATTAATCCTTATCTTCTGGGAACTAAATTGGCATGACCAGTATCATGTATCATACTGATGACTTAGAGTTGCATCAATTATGAAAGGTGGTGAAAAAAACTAGGCATTATCTTTGTTTCCCTTTTCTTTGTGTTTGCTGATACAGAAACAAATCAGGCAGTAAACAGAAGTATTCAGGGAGTATTTGTATTTCAGTAGGTGTTTCATTGGCTAATGAAAATCAAGTTAAAAAATTGGTTGACTTTCAGGAGAAACAATATTTCTTTCTTTCTTTTTTTTTTTTTTTTTTTTTGAGACAGTCTCGCTCTATCGCCTAGGCTGGAGTGCAGTGGTGTGGTCTCCGCTCATTGTAATATCTACCTCCTGGGTTCAAGTGATTCTCGTGCCTCAGCCTCCCAAGTAACTGGGACTATAGGCACGTGCCACCATGCCTGTCTAATTTTCATATTTTTAGCAGAGACAGGATTTTGTCAGGTTGGCCAGGCTGATCTCGAACTCCTGACCTCAGGTGATCCGCCCGCCTTGGCCTCCTAAAGTGCTGAGATTACAGGAGTGAGCCACTGCACCTGGCTGAGAAACTGAATATTTCTGAGTTATATTATTGTTTCCAATAGTAGTATTTGTGTATGAGGGTGGAGTCGGGGTGCTTTAAAGATTACTTCTTGCCCGGCGTGGTGGCATAGGCCTGTAGTCCCAGTTACTTGAGAGGCTGAGGCAGGAGGATCTCTTGAAGCAAGGAGTTCTGGGCTGTAATGCAGTATACTGATCGGGTATCTGTACTGAGTTTCTCATCAATATGGTGAATTCCCAGCAACTAGGGACCAAGAGGGTGTATACCGGTTCAGGTTGGAAGCTGAGCAGGTCAAAACTCCTGTGCTGTGCTGGGCTGGGTGTGGTGGGTCATGTCTGTAACCCCAGCAATTTGGAAGGCCAAGGCAGGCGAATCACTTGAGGTCAGGAGATCGAGACCAGTCTGGCCAATGTGGCGAGACCATGTCTCTACTAAAAATACAAAAATTAGATGGGCATGGTAGCGCGCACCTGTAATCCCAGCTACTCAGGAGTCTTGAGTCAGGGGAATTTCTTGAACCTGGGAGGCGAAGGTTGCAGTGAGCCGAGATCACGCCACTGTGCTCCAGCCTGGGTGACAAAGCGAGACTCCATCTCAAAACAAAAAACAAACTCCTGTCCTGATCAGTAGTGTGATTACACCTGTGAATAGCCACTGCACTCCAGCCTGAGCAACATAGTGAGACCCTGTCTCTTAAAGTAATTTTTTAGATTATTTATTAGTGATTAGGCCTTCTAAAATCCCCTTCTTTTGTGCTCTAGGAGGCAAATAATTAGAAAAAGCAAATATTTTCTTTTCCCTTTGAGTTATGATTTCATTTAGCTCTTAGGCTAATTTAAAAATGTCAGATATTAAGTGCTAATTTTTAAAATTGGGGGCTGTAAAAAGGAAGTGAATATTTGAAATAGTGGGACAGAGGGAGAGTGAGGAATTACACATTTTTACTTCATAGTTACTTAAAAAATACAACCTTGGCTGGGCGCGGTAGTTCATGCCTGTAATCCCAGCACTTTGGGAGGCTGAGGCAGGTGGATCACCTGAGGTCAGGAGTTCAAGACCAGCCTGGCCAATATGGTGAAACCTTGTCTCTACTAAAAAAAACAAAAATTAGCTGGGCATGGTGGCATATGCCTGTAATCCCAACTACTCGGGAGGCTGGGGCAGGATAATCACTTGAACCCGGGCGGCAGAGGTTGCAGTGAGCCGAGATCGCGCCACTGCACTTCAGCCTGGGCGACAAAGTGAGACTCCGTCTCAAAAAAAAAACAACCACCATGTGTTGGCTTGGACACTGACAAATGCTATTACTTGTCTGCTTTCAGTTTCTTTGGTGATTTGACTAGACTGTTTTGGAGGATAAAATGACTGAACGCTTGCTTGTTGGTAGAAAGTTTAATATTGGCCAGGCGTGGTGGTTCACGCCTGTAGTGCCAGCACTTTGGGTGGCTGAGGCCAGCGGATCACTTGAGGTCAGAAGTTTGATGAAACCAGCCTGGCTAATATGGTGAAACCTCGTCTCTACTAAAAATACAACAAATTAGCCAGGCGTGGTGGTACACGCCTGTAATCCCAGCTACTCAGGAGGCTGATTCAGGAGAATCACTTGAAGCCGGGAGATGGAGGTTGCAGTGAGCTGCGATCACTCCATTGCACTCCAGCCCGGGCAACAGAGTGAGACTCTGCCTCAAAAAACAAAAGTTTAATATTGTGAGTTACTACTTTTGCTAGCACCCAAGGAAAAAAATATATACATATTGTAGTAAAAACCTTTGGAAGAACCAAGAATGTGCCTTAGGTATAACATCTAAACTCAGATTGCTTCTCTTCAAGATGATGTTGAGATGCGCTATCCTCATCTTGAATTGATAGCCACATTTTGTTGTTGTTGTTGCAGAATTGTGATGATATCATAGTTAAATGTGCAGCGAGCACACTGAACAGTTGATTATACCTGATGGTACATAAAAAAGCAGGCAACAGTGATGGGAGAGATCTAGCACTTTTAACTCATTTCTCGACCAATTAGTTTTGTGGAGGGCATGTTTGTGGTCAGGGTAAGTGTATCCTGACTCTTTTAGGGAATTTTAGGATCATCCTATATATAAGTAGCTATTTGACACTAGTTCTTGGGGGAACTTTTTAGGGAATGGTTTACTTTTGTATATTCATCTTCTCTTGAGCAACTATCTTTTTTCACAACTATCTTTTTTTTTTTTTTCGTTAAAGGTCCTCTGACTAAATATATTTTTTTAATCAAGAGTTTTAGGTGTGCATAAGCTTCCTGCTAAATTCTGTAGACGATGCCTTCTATTTATGGGTTACACTATCTGGTGGTTGGAATTACTGTGATCTAACATTTTTCATGTATGGAAACTGTTCTATGTACTGTTGATCTCTGTAGAATTTGATCTTTTTCCAGAATATATTTGAAGGCTGACCTTTCAATAAAAGAAATGCAAGCTTTTCGGCCATGTTAATTTATCACACTATATGTTACAAAGAATATAATATATTCTTTGTAATATACTATATATTAAAGAATATGTAATATAAAAGAATATATTATATTCTTTGTAATATATATGGCAGTTATGTTAAAAGTAAACATGTGTTTTTCCTTATTCTCTGTGCTCAGGCCATTTATCATTTAGGGTCAAAAAGTTTTACATAGATCAAAAGATAGGCCGGGCGCGGTGGCTCATGCCTGTAATCTCAGCACTTTGGGAGGCCGAGGCGGGTGGATCACGAGGTCAGGAGATCAAGACCATCCTGGCTAACATGGAGAAACCCCATCTCTACTAAAAATACAAAAAATTAGCCAGGCGTGGTGGCGGGCGCCTGTGGTCCCAGCTATTCGGCGGACTGAGGCAGGAGAATGGCACAAACCCGGGAGGCGGAGCTTGCAGTGAGCCAAGATTGCGCGACTGCACTCCAGCCTGGGCAACAGAGCAAGACTCCGTCTCACAAAAAGAAAAAGGAAAAAGATAAAAACTTGGGCCCAAGGCTTAGTCATTGTAAGGCAGTGATTCCAACTCTTTTTGTACTTCCTTAGGGTATTTTAATTAAAATCCCTCATGGGATATAATGAAATTATCAAACTTTGTATAACCTTTTATTTTAGAAAAATATTTTATATATATCTTATTAATAAGGAGATACTGATAAATCTAGTAGGTGAAGAGAAATCCCCCAAAATTTGAAGAGATCACTGCTATACACAGTCTGAATCTATAGTCTTTGGAACTTGGTAGATGTCCAGTGAAGTTATGCTGAATGAATCAGCATTTTTCTTATGTGGCTTCTTACATGGAGCTTCCCCCAAGCCCTCTGTGTTAGTTGTTCTTCCTCCTGGGCTTTAATAACATTTGTATCTACCTGGCTTAATACATAGCACATTAAATTGTAATACTCTTATTTATTTATGTATTTGTTGCCCCCTACTGGCCAGCAATCTTCTTGAGTGCTAGGACTGCATTTTAATTTTTGTATACAGAGTGTCTGGCTATTTTTCTATATTCAGCCTGGTCTTGTATGAATTATAATATACACATACACAGAGACACACATAGGGTTGGGGGATAGACAGCAATGTCCATCTGTCCACATATGGCCCACTGTGTGACCTGGCAGCAGTGTTGGGTTTTCAAAAGATTGCAAACAAGAAAGTGAGAGCAACAACATTTTGAAGTTCAGCTGATTTTTTGGATATGTATGCATTCATATGTTGTGGGGGAGCAGAGTGAAAGCCTCAGGTTGCTTCTTCCTTTAAAATGTATTTATTTGTTTAAGTACATATTAAGGCTATGAAGTGGGGATTTGGTATATGTTGCAAAGATTCAGATTTAATCCATGTAGTGTCTTTTTTTTTTTTTGAGATGGAGTCTCACTCTGTCACACAGGCTGGAGTGTAGTGGTGTGATGTCAGCTCACTGCAACCCGTGCTACAGGGGTTCAAGCGATTCTCTTGCCTCAGCCTCCTGAGTAGCTGGGATTACAGGCGCCTGCCACTGCGCCTGGCTAATTTTTGTATTTTTAGTAGAGATGGGGTTTCAGCGTCTTGGCCAGGCTGGCCTTGAACTCCTGACCTCATAATCCACCTGCCTTGGCCTCCCAAAGTGCTGGGATTACAGACATGAGCCACTGCTCCTGGCCTAATCCATGTAGCTTTATATAACTTTACAAAACAATGCCCTAAATTTTTTTTTTAAATGGTATCACAATGTGAGACATGAAAATCTAGTAGTGACAAGATTGGTTTCTTTCTTTCTTTCTTTTTGAGACAGAGTTTCACTCTTGTTTCCCAGACTGGAATGCAATGGTGCCATCTCGGCTCACTGCAACCTCTGCCTCCTGGGTTCATGCGATTCCTGTGCCTCAGCCTCCTGAGTAGCTGGGATTACAGGCCTGAGCCACCATGCCTGGCTAATTTTTGTTTTTTTAGTAGAGAAGGGTTTTCACCGTGTTGGCCAGGCTGGTCTTGAATTCCTGACCTTAGGTGATCCTCCTGCCTCAGCCTCCAAAAGTGCTGGGATTATAGGCATGAGCCACCATGCTCAGCCTATCACTTGGTTTCTTCTTTCTTTCTCTCTCTTCTTTTCTCTTTTCTTTCTCTCTCTTTCTCTCTTTTTCTCTCACTCTTTTTTTTTTTTTTTTTGAGACAGAGTCTCACTCTGTCACCCAGCCTGGAGTGCAGTGATGAGATCTTGGCTCACTGCAACCTCTGCCTCCCGGGTTTAAGCGATTCTCCTGCCTCAGCCTCCTGAGTAGCTGGGATTACAGGCACGCACCACCATGGCAGGCTAATTTTTGTATTTTTAGTAGAGATGGGGTTTCACCATGTTGGTCAGGCTGTTTTCGAACTCCTCTCAAACCCCCACTTCATGATCCTCCTGCATCGGCCTCCCAAAGTGCTATAATTACAGGCATGAGTCACAGCGCCGCCCAGCCTCCTTCTCTCTCTTTCTTTTTTTTCTTTTTCTTTTTTTTGGCGGTGGGGGTTCTCACTCCTGTTGCCTAGGATTAAGTGCAGTGGCATTATCATGGCTCACTGCGACCTTGTCTTCCCAGGCTCAGGTGATACCCCACCTCAGCCCCCTGAGAGCTGGGACTACAGGCACCTGCCACCATGCCTGGCTGATTGTTTGCATTTTTAGTAGAGATGGGGTTTCACCATGTTGCGCATGCTGCCTTTGATTCCCTGGGCTCAAGTGAACCGCCCATTTTGGCCTCCTAAAGTGTTGGAATTACAGGCATGAGCCACTGCATCTAGCTGTTACTTGGTTTCTTACACGATCACCAGCAAGAGGCTTCTGTAATTAAAATTTCACTCACAAGCAGCGGTGGAATAAGATCAGAATTTTTAATTCCTTAGAGAAAATAGGAGATGACAAATTAATTTTGATAGAATATATCAGCCAACCGGGTGCGGTTGGCTGTTTCATCTTCTTTTTTTTTTTTTTTTTTTTTTGAGATGGAGTCTCGCTGTGTCACCCAGACTGGAGTGCATTAGTGCATTGGTGTGATCTTGGCTCACTGCAACCTCCGCCTGCCAGGTTCAAGCAGTTCTCCTGCCTCAGCCTCCCAAGTAACTGGGACTACAGGCGGGTGTCACCATGCCCGGCTAATTTTTTGTATTTTTAGTAGAGACAGAATTTCACCATTCTGGCCAGGCTGGTCTCGAACTCCTGACCTCGTGATCTGCCCACCTCAGCCTCCCAGAGTGCTGGGATTACAGGCATGAGCCACCATGCCTGGCCAGCAATTTCATCTTTTTAGAGGTCTGTAATAAATTGTAACTACAAATATAGGAAGTGAGAACACATTTTCATGGCATACACACAATAAATGTACTGAGTTCAAACACTTTGTGATATAAAATGCTGATTAGAAATAGCAGTGTTTTCATTTCAGCCAGAATAGTTGAACAACCGGTAGTTTGTCAAAGAAAAGCTAGAATTAGAAACCAGAAATGATGGAATATTAGATAAACAATGGTATAGCTAGAAATGTAGTGTCCCTTAGCAAGTATCAGAAATCTCTTACCCCGGGGAAGATCTTTGCTAATCCTTTATCGTACCAAGCATGTAATTTTTTTTTTTTTTTTTTTTTTTTGAGATGGTGTCTCACTCTGTCACCCAGGCTGGAGTGCAGTGGCGCGATCTCGCTCACTGCAAGCTCCGCCTCCTGGGTTCACGCCATTCTCCTGCCTCAGCCTCCTGAGTAGCTGGGACTACAGGCGCCCACCACCACGCCAGCCTAATTTTTTTGTATTTTTAGGAGAGACGGGTTTCACCATGTTAGCCAGGATGGTCTCAATCTCCTGACCTCATGATCTGCCCGCCTTGGCCTCCCAAAGTGCTGAGATTACAGGCGTGAGCCACCGCCCCAAGCATGGTTTTCTGACTGAAAGACGTTTTTCTTTGTTGCTAACTGGTCCCACCGCTACACCTTTTCTCTCTGCCAGATCCATTTATGCTGTATCTGAGGTTGTCCTTGACAATTTCTTCCAGTTGCCATAAGAGACTGGTCTGGTCGAAATCTCAAGTGGGTTTTTGTAATATAGAGTAGTGGTTAGGACTGTCAGCTCTAGAACCAAAGTGCCTGGGTTCAGATCCCAGCCACATCAATTACTAGCTTTGTAACTTAGGCAAGTTACTTCTTTCATTTTCCTTGCTTGTAAAGAGGGTATTAATATCTCATAGGGATGTTGGATTTAAATATATTAATGCATGCATAGTGCTTGTTACAGTACCTGGCACATGTAGGTACTCAAACATTTTGACTCCTTTGTGCCTCTTGGAATGGGGATTGCTTAAGCTGTACTGAAAAAATAGCCTTTAACATCTGTTTGAGATTTGTGATACATAGAAGTTGAGAGGAAGATGTGGAAAGCCCTAGGAGAGCTACCTACCAGCACCACCACCAGCTCTCCCTCAGTGTTCCTAGTCAGGACAGACGGGGCTGAGTCTGAAATGAGATAGTCTTTGAATACAAGATAAACAGACCAGAGGGACTGGTGTGTAGCAAATTTTCAATATATAATGTAAATAGGAATGAATTTGATAGGAATGAAATTGAAATGATGTGAGTTGGAATCAGAGTGTAGAAGACTTTATTTTGGAACACAATGGGGCCTTAAGTTGTTTACTTCCAAGGGAAAGTTGAGATCTGAGAGGTTAAATGATTTATTAAACTGCCTACAGTTGCACAGCAAAGTAATAGTAGAAGTGACACTAGATATATTTTCCCTTTAGACACATTTGCTTTTTTGTTGTTTTTCTGCTATTACTCAAAAAGGTTAACTTGGGTCAGCTTTACCTTTCTGTTTCTTCATCTGTAAAATAAATCCATCATTCATTCTAATTCTCACAGTGTGATTATCTTAGGCAAGAAAAACGATTTGATATATTTGATATAAACTAGGTCTCAAACTCTTGGCCTCAAGTGATTCTTGTGCATTGGCCTCCCAAAGTGCTGGTATTACAGGCGTGAGCCACCATGCCTGACCAGTTTAAAATATAATTTTTATTTTTTGTAGAGACAGAGTCTCACTGTGTTGCCCAGACTGGTCTTGAACACCTGGCCTCAAGTGGTCTTCTCACCTCAGCCACTCAATGTTGGGATTACAGGCATGAGCCACTGTGCCTGGCCTTGCAGAAACGTTTTACATTTTGATGAAATACAGTTTATCTGTTGTTTTTCCTTTGTTGCTTGTGCTTAAGGGAGGGGTATCATTTAAAAAATTCTTGCCAATCCAATGTCATAAAGATTTTCCCTACTGTTTTCTTCAAAGAGTGTTGTAGTTTTAGCTCTTAAATTTTGTAGTTCTAACTCTTACATCGTTGATCCATTTGTGTTTATTTTTATTTTTCTGAGACAGGGTCTTGCTCTGTCACCTAGGCTGGAGTGTAGTGTTACAACATGGCTCACTGCAACCTGTACTTCCTGGGCTCAAAAGATCTTCCTGCCTCAGCCTTTCATGTAGCTGTAACTACAGGGCATGCCACCACTCCTGGCTGATTTTTAAATTTTCTCACTATGTTGCCCAGGCTGGTCTTGAACTCCTGGACTCAAGCGATCTTCCTGCCTCAGCCTCCCAAGTTTCTGGGATTACACACATGAGCCCAGCATTTGATCCATTTTGAAGGTTTTTTTGGTATATGGTGTAAGAAAAGTAAGATTTAACTTCATTGTTTTGCATGTGGATATCTAGCCAGCATCATTTGTTGAAAATGTATTTAATCATAATTAATTTAAATCCAGTAGCCACATGTGGCTACTAGTGGGGCAAGTGTTTTTGTTTTTGAGACAGGGTCTCACTCTGTTGCCCAGGCTGGAATGCAGTGGCCTAATCATAGCTTACTGCAGCCTTAAACTCCTAGAATCAAACGATCCTCCCATCTCAGCCTCCTGAGTAGCTAGGGACAAGAGGCATGTGCCACCTTGCCCAGCTAATTAAAAAAATATATATATTGTGTAAAGACAGGGTCTTGCTATGTTGCCCAAACTGGTCTCAAGCATTCGTTCCACATCCGCCTTCCAAAGAGGTGGAATTACAGGTGTGAGCCACCACACCCTATGTAGGGAGGATTTTTTGAAAGTGATACTATATTGGGCAGCACAGATCTAGATGATCATGTTATTTTTCTCCTTTAATCTGGTTAGGTGGTGAATTTATAGATGGAGCTGAAATTCTCATAATTATCAAGCTATTTTTGCATTCCTGGGATATTATACTAGTTAATTAAACAAAGTCCCTGCTTTTTTTTTTTTTTTTTTTTAAATGGCTATGGAAATTGTTTAGAAAGATTGTGCTTTCTAAAAAAATGTTCTTAAACAAGTGTGCCTTCTCTTGGACTACATGAGCCCTTATTCTCATATTATAAAAATACATTGATTTCCTTAAATATATACATTGCAGCCTGGTGTGGTGGCTCACACCTGTAATCCCAGCACTTTGGGAGGCTGAGTCAATCACCTGAGGTCAGGAGTTCGAGACCAGCCTGACGAACATGGTGAAACCCCGTCTCTACTAAAAATACAAAATTAGCCAGACGTGGTGACACATGCTTGTAATCCCAACTACTTGGAAGGCTAAGGCAGGAGAATCACTTGAACCTGGGAGGCGGACGTTACAGTGAGCCGAGATCATACCATTTCATTCCATTCACTCCAGCCTGGGCAACAAAAGCGAAACTCTGTCTCAAAAAAAAAAAAATACATACATGTATATACACACATATATATACATACATACATATGTACATATATATACACACACATATGTACATATATATATACACACACACAGCACTACTTTTTATCCTTTTTCAGACTGCCTATTATAGCTGAGTGTGGTGGTTGATGCCTGTAATCCCAGCACTTTGGGAAGCTGAGGAGGGCAGATCACCCAAAGTTGGGAGTTTGAGATCAGCCTGGCCAACATGGTGAAACCCTGTCTCTACTAAAAATACAAAAATTAGTCCGGGCGTGGTGGCTCACACCTATAATCCTAGCACTTTGGGAGGCCAAGGTGGGTAGATCACTTGAGGTCAGGAGTTAGAGGCCAGCCTGGCCAACTTGGTAGAACCCCATCTCTACTAAAAATACAAAACTTAGCTGGGCATTGTGGCTGGTGCCTGTAATCCCAGCTACTCCAGAGGTTGAGGCAGGACAATCACTTGAACCTGGCAGGTGGAGGAGGTTGCAGTGAGCCAAGATCGCACCACTGCACTCCATGCACTCCAGCCTGAGCAACAGAACGAGACTCAGTCTCAAAAAAATAAAATAAAATAAAAGATTAGCCAGGTATGGTGGCACACACGTGGTATCCCAGCCATTTGGGAGGCTGAGGCATGAGAATCACTTGAACTCGGGAGGCAGAGGTCTCAGTGAGCCAATATCATGCCACGGCACTCCAGCCTGGGCGACAGGATGAGACAACATCTCAAAAAAAAAAAAAAAGATTGCCAATTTTTTTACTATTACTATTATTATATAGTGACTGAATCTGGTTTTCTTGAGACAGAGTCTTACCCTGTTGCCCAGGCTGGAGTGCAGTGGCGTGATCTCAGCTCACTGCAGCCTCTGCCTCCCGGGTTCCAGCGATTCCCCTGCCTCAGCCTCTCAAGTAGACTAGCTGGGATTACAGGCACACGCCACCATGCCCAGCTAATTTTTGTATTTTTAGTAGAGACAGGGTTTCACCATGTTGACCGGTCTGGTCTCAAACTCCTGACCTCAGGTGATCCGCCCACCTCAGCTTCAGTCACCACTGTCTAATTTCAGAACACTTTCATTACCCCGAAGAAACCCAGTGCACGTTTAGCATTTATTGCCCATCTCCCTTCCTCCCAGCCCCTGGCAACCACTAATCTGCTTTCCGTATCTGTGAATGCACTTATTCTGGATATTTCATATAAATGGAATCATATAATATGTGGTCTTTTGTGACTGGCTTTTTTCACTGAGCATGATGTTTTTGCTTGTAGCATTTGTCAGTAATTAATTCCCTTTTGTTGCTAAACAATACTCCATTGTGTGAATATACTACGTTTTATATATTTATTCATCAGTTGATGGATCTTTGGGTGCTTTCTACCTTTTGGTTATTATAATTGTGTTACTATCAACGTTTATGTGCAAGGTTTTGTGTAGATGTATATTTTCCTTCTGTTGGATAGAGATCTAGGGAGTGCAAATTGCTGGGTCATATGGCAATTTTATGTTTAAACAATCTGAGAAACTGCCAGATTGTTTTCCATAGGGATTGCTGTGCTATTTTGCATTGTCACCAGCAGCAAATGAGGGTTCCACTTTCTCCACCTCCTCACCAGCACTTATCTAACTAGTAGGTATGAAGTGGTATCTCGTTGTGGTGTTGATTTGCATTTCTTTAATGACTAATGTTGAACTAATTAATAATACTTCATATACTTATTGACCAGTGTATCTTTGAGAAATAGCTATTCAGATCTTTTGCCCATTTTTAAATTGTCCTTTTTTTTGGTCCTTTTTATTATTGAGTTATAATACTACTTTCAATATTGTAGATACTGGGTCCTTATTAGATACATGATTTGCAAATGGGAGAAAATCCTATTCTATAGATTATCTTTTTACTTTCTTTTTTTTTTTTTTGAGATGGAGTCTCGCTCTGTCACCCAGGCTGGAGTGCAGTGGCATAATCTCAGCTCACTGCAAGCTCCGCCTCCCAGGTTCACGCCATTCTCCTGCCTCAGCCTCCCGAGTAGCTGGGACTACAGGCACCCACCACCACACCCGGCTAATTTTTTGTATTTTTAATAGATACGGGGTTTCACCGTGGTCTTGATCTCCTGACTTTGTGATCCGCCTGCCTCGGCCTCCCAAAGTCTTTTTACTTTCTTAACAGTGTTTTTTGTAGCATGAAAGATTTGAGGAAGTCACAGATAAATTTCACTTTTGGTGTCGTGTCTAAGAAACTGTTAACTAGGCCAGGCACAGTGGCACACACCCACACTCCTGTAATCCTAGTGCTTTGGGAGGCCCAGGATGGAGGATTGCTTCAGGCCAGGAGTTCACGACCAGCCTGAGCAACATAGTGAGACCCTCCTCTCCGCAAAAAATAATTAGCCAGGCATGGTGGCAGGGGCTTATAGTCCTTGCTACTTGGGAGTTTGAGGAAGGATTGCTTGAGCCCAGGAGTTTGAAGCTGCAGTGAACTATGATTGTGTAACTATACTGCTGCCTGGGAAACAGAGTGAGATGCTGTCTCTTAAAGAAAAACAAAAATCCCAGTACTTTGAAAGGAAGCCGAGGTGGGTGGATCACTTGAGTTCAGCAGTTCCAGACCAGCCTGACCAACATGGTGAAACCCCATCTGTACCAAAAAACACAAAAATTAGCCAGGTGTGGTGGCACACGCCTGTAGTCCCAGCTACTCGGGAGGCTGAGGCAGGAGAATCATTTGAACCCAGGAGGTGGAGATTGCAGTGAGCTGAGATCGTGCCACTGGGCTATAGTGAGACCCTGTCTCAAAAAAAAAAAAGAAAAAAGAAAAAAAAAACCAAAACCATTGCCTAATCCAGAGTCATGACATTTACAACATATGACCTTCTAAGAATTGTTTAGTTTTAGATCCTTCATTTAAGCTTTTCATTCATCTTAAAGTAATTTTTGTGAGTGTGGTGTAAGGTAGAGGTCCACTTTCATTCTTGGACACATGTTCATATCTGGTTGTCCCAGCACAGTTTCTTAAAAAGACTTTTTCCATTAAATTGTCTTTGAATGCTTGTTTTTTTTTTTTTTTTTTTTTTTTTCCTTTTTCTTTTTTTGAGACAGTGTCTTGCTGTATCACCCAGGCTGGAGTGCAGTGGTATGACCTCAGCTCACTGCAACCTCCGCCTCCTGGGTTCAAGTGATTCTCCTACCTCACCCTCCCGAGTAGTTGGGATTATAGGCAGGTGCCACCATGCCCAGCTAATTTTTGTATTTTTAGTAGAGACAGGGTTTCACCATGTTGGCCAGGCTGGTCTTGAACTCCTCATCTCAAGTGTTCCACCTGCCTTGGCCTCCCAAAGTGCTGGGATTACAGGCATGTGCCACTGCTCCTGGTCTTGGCATGCTTATTGAAAATCAATTGACCATAGGTGTAAGAATTTATGTCTGCATTCTCCCTTCTGTTCCATCAATCTATATATGTCTGTCCTTAAATACCAGTACCACACAGTATTCATTACTATACCTTTATAGTAAGTTTTGAAATTATTATAGTTTTATGGTGAGTTCAACTTTTTCTTTTCTTTTTTTTTTGGAGACAGGATCTCATTCTGTTATTCAGGCTGAGTTCAGTGGCGTGAACATGGCTTACTGCAGCCTCAACCTCCTGGGCTCAAGCCATCCTTCTACCTCAGCCTCCTGTGGAGTTGGGACTACAAGCACACACCAGCACTCGTGGCGCGCATATATATATATATATATATATTTTTTTTTTTTTTGTAGAGGCAGTGGTTGGTCTTGAACTCCTGGATTCAGGTGGTCCTCCCAGCTTTCTTTTGTTCTCTTTAAGGATTGTTTTGGCTGTTATGGTTTCATGGTATTTCCATATGAATTTTAGGATCATCTTGCTAATTTCTGCTCCCCCTCCCCCCGCAAAAAAACTGTGATTTTGGTAAGAATTGCTTTTGAATTTGAAGATAAATTTGGGAGATTATTGCCATCTTAATAATGCCTTTCAGTTCATGAACACAGGAAATTTTTCTATTTAGCTATCATTTAATTTATTTCAACAATGTTTTGTAGCTTTCTGGTGTATAAGTCTTGTACTTATCTTGTTAAATTTATTCCTTAGTATTTTTTTATGCTGTTGTAAATGGATTTTTTTAACTTCCTCTTTGGATTTTTCATTGCTAGTATATAGAAATAGAACTGATTTTATTAACTCTTATTGTTGTGTATGTGTGTGTGTGTGAATTCCTTATAGTTTTCTGTGTACAAGATAATGTAATTTGTGAATAGAGGTAGTTTTACTTCTTCCTTTCCAAACTTTTCTTTTTCTTGCCTAATTGTCCTAGCTAGAAATTTCTTGCCTGATTGCCCTAGCTAGAAACTTCAATACAGTGTTGAATAGAAATGGGTAACAAACATATCTTTGCCTTGTTCCTGATCTTAGGAGGAGAGCTTTCAGTCTTTCACCATTAAGTATTTTTTTTATTTATTTTTTATTTTTTTGAGACAGAGCGAGACCCCCATCTCAAAAAATAAAAGAAAAACAGATGGAATATTTATAGACATAATGTGAGATGCTGGTTTTTATTTTTATTTTTATTTTTTTTTGAGACAAGATGTCTCACCCTGTCACCCAGGCTGGAGGGCAGTGGTGCTATAACAGTCCACTGCAGCCTGGACCTCCCCAGGCTCGGGATCCTCTCACCTCAGTTGTTGTTTTTTTTTTCTTCTTCTTCTTTTGAGACAGAGTTTCACTCTTGTTGCCCAGGCTAGAGTGCAATGGTGCAATCTCAGCACACTGCAACCTCTGCTTCCCAGGTTCAAGCGATTCTCCTGCTTCAGCCTCCCAAGTAGCTGTGATTACAGGCATGCGCCACCATGCCCGGCTAATTTTGCATTTTTAGTAGAGTTGGGATTTCTCCATGTTGGTCAGGCTGGTCTCAAACTCCTGAACTCAGGTGATCCGCCCACCTTGGCCTCCCAAAGTACGGGGATTACATGCGTGAGCCACCAGTCCTGGCCTAATTTTTTTTTTTTTTTTTTTTTTTTTTTGAGACAGAGTCTCGCTCTGTCACCCAGGCTGGAGTGCAGTGGCCAGATCTCAGCTCACTGCAAGCTCCGCCTCCCAGGTTCATGCCATTCTCCTGCCTCAGCCTCCCAAGTAGCTGGGACTACAGGCGCCCGCCACCTTGCCCGGCTAATTTTTTGTTATTTTTTAGTAGAGATGAGGTTTCATCGTGTTAGCCAGGATGGTCTCGATCTCCTGACCTCGTGATCTGCCCTTCTCGGCCTCCCAAAGTGCTGGAATTACAGGCTTGAGCCGCACCCGGCCTAAATTTTTGTATTTTTAATAGAGAAGGGGTTTCACCGTATTGGCCAGGCTAGTCTACAGCTTCTGACCTCAGTGATCAGCCTGTTTTGGCCTCCCAGTGTGCTGGGATTACAGGTGTCAGCCACCATGCCCAGCCAGTTTTTGTATTTTTAGAAGAGACAGGTTTTGCCATGGAGCAGGCTGGTCTTGAATTCCTGGGCCTAAGTGATGCGCCTGCCCTGGCCTCCTAAAGTGCTGGGATTACAGGTATGAGCCACTGCACCCAGCCAGGTTTTAATTTTTATTATTTTTATTTTTATTTATTTATTTTGAGGCAAGGTCTGGCTCTGCTGCCCAGACTGGAGTGCAGTAGCCCCATCATAACTCATGGCAGCCTCAAACTCCTGAGCTCAAACAATCCTGCTGTCCCAGTCTCCTGAGTAGTACATGCGCACACTACCATGCCCAACTAATTTAAACAAACTTTTTTTTTTTTTTTAACAAGATAAGGTCTTGGTATGTTGCCCACGCTGGTCTTAAGCTCCTGGCTTCAGAAAGTGATCCTCCTACCTCAGCCTCCCTAAGTGCTCGTATTACAGGCATGAGCCACCATGCCCACTTTGGGAGGCCGAGGCAGGCAAATCACCTGAAGTCAGGAGTTCAAGACCAGCCTGACCAACATGGTGAAACCTTGTCTCTACTAAAAATACAAGAATTAGCTGGATGTGGTGGTGTGTGCCAATAATTCCAGCTACTTGGGAGGGTGAGGCAGGAGAATTGCTTGAACCCGGGAGACAGAGGTTGCAGTGAGCTGAGATTGCACCACTGCACTCCAGCCTGGGCGACAGAGCAAGACTCTGTCTCAAAAAGAAAAATAAAAAAGAAAGAAACCGTTTCCTAAAAACAGTTTTTCTCAGCTTATTATAGTTTTCTTTTTTTTTTTTTTTTTTTTGAGGCGGAGTCTCGCTCTGTCACCCAGGCTGGAGTGCAGTGGCCGGATCTCAGCTCACTGCAAGCTCCGCCTCCCGGGTTCACGCCATTCTCCTGCCTCAGCCTCCCGAGTAGCTGGGACTACAGGCGCCTGCCACCTCGCCCGGCTAAGTTTTTTTTTTGTATTTTTTAGTAGAGACGGGGTTTCACTGTGTTAGCCAGGATGGTCTCGATCTCCTGACCTCGTGATCCGCCCGTCTCGGCCTCCCAAAGTGCTGGGATTACAGGCTTGAGCCACCGCGCCCGGCCTTATTATAGTTTTCTATATAACTCAGGCGTATTGTTACTGACTTAGTGAATATTCTCTGCTCAAAAGTTCTGATTTCCTGACTCTTACCTGCTTTTTTACTTTTTAAATGTCTTACATAGACAGTTTGAGAAAATACCCTTTCCACCATTCTATTTTCTGACAGCTTGAGAAAAGAATGTTAGAAATTTCTATAGAATGATGAATAGATGAAATACCTACTTGGATCTAGTGTTGCTTCCTCATATTTCTTCTGCTCATTACCTAGGAGAGTGAAACAACTAATACTCCTGCAGTTGACTTATCTACCAGTACTTGAGTTAATCTAAGTATTCCATTTATGTGGCCATTTTAACCATTTTATATAGTTAATTACGACTAAACTGGGAATGGTGACTATTTTTTAGGACATTTAAAATTCTTTGTGTTATTTGGATTCTAAATAATACGATTTTGCTATGTTATTTGGTCATCTAAGTAGAATAAAGTAATTTGTTGTTGGTTATTCAGGAATACAATTCCCTGTTAATCCTGGGAAATGCACATTGCTTTTGAGAGGAAATGTGGTTGAAATAGATGTCATTGTTCAGTTTATGCTTGTTACTTACTGTGACACTGGGCCTAGCGAGGACTGGTACCTACAGAAAGCCTGTAACTCCCTTTAGGCTGCCTAAAATCACGTATGTGAAAAAGCATCTAGAATAAAAGCATAGCATGCTAGTAAACCAATTTATATTATTTGGTAATGTTGGTGGGCTAAAGGAAATCAGTAGCTGATTTCCTTACTGTTAAAGTGACCTTACCTTTTGGGTTTCACCTATAGCAGAGATTGTGTTATTGCCTACTGATATCCAGGGTTACTGTGATGATTGAATTTTTTAAAGCATTTATGAGATATGTTATAGAAGTTTACTTTGACTAGGGTTTACATTAAGATAGGATACAGGAAAAACAGACATCCTTGACAGTGTTAAAATTCACACAGGCCAGGTATGGTGGCTCACACCTGTAATCCCAGCACTTTGGGAGGCTAAGATTGGAGGATCACTTGAGCCCAGAAGGTCAAGGGTCAAGACTACAGTGAGCTGATCGTGCCACTGCACTCCAGCCTGGATGACAGAGACTCTGTCTCCAAAAAAACCCACTACACACACACACACACACACACACACACACACACGTAATTTTCACACTATTGCCAACTTTCTAGTTGCAGTAATCAAAAAGAGATCAGAAATTCAAATTCATTTTTCTGTTGTCTTTAAGAAATGGGAACGGCTTGGAGACAGAAGCCTTCCCTGTATCCTTACATTCTCCCTACTGAAGGTGTAAATGGAAGAATTTAAGGAGAAGTAAAGCATGAAAAAGGTTCGGGGAACTTTTTGCCTATCATATTAGAAATGTTGGGATAATCAGGATGATTACTTTCTCCTGAGTGAAGAAGAATCAGTTATGGTAGACCTAATAAAAAGGCTGAGGTTTGAAAACGAGGGATTTTTTTTTTTTTTTTTTTTTTTTTTTTTTTTTTTT
>NC_037682.1:7475008-7492062 GCF_003255815.1 Theropithecus gelada | reverse complement strand
GCCTCCCGAGTAGCTGGGACTACAGGCGCCCGCCACCTCGCCCGGCTAGTTTTTTGTATTTCTTAGTAGAGACGGGGTTTCACCGTGTTAGCCAGGATGGTCTCGATCTCCTGACCTCGNTTAGTAGAGACGGGGTTTCACCGTGTTAGCCAGGATGGTCTCGATCTCCTGACCTCGTGATCCGCCCGTCTCGGCCTCCCAAAGTGCTGGGATTACAGGCTTGAGCCACCGCGCCCGGCCGTCAAACGAGGGATTTTTAAAACAAGCATATTAGAACTAAAAGTGCAAGTGAGAGCTTTCTAAAAGTGATTCTGGGAAACTATACTTACTCTAGTAGCATTGTTCTTGCTTTATAATGTGTTTGGAACTCATCTTTTGTAGTTCTTCGGAGACGCATATACAAAATAAGGTGAGGGAGAGAACTGGATGATGTTTTTGGGGAAAACAGTATTAGAAATTGTCAGTGAACACCCTGCCCTGCACCAAAAGATACCTAAAAATACTTTGAATGATGATGGCATTATTGGTGTCAGTGAAGTCTTATCAAAATTAAACCTTCTTTTGGCTTTTGAACTGTGATTTGTGGCAGCCAAGTTACTAGGTAAGAGAGTGTTCTAAGGCTTTTTACTAAATATGGAAAAGATACTAGATTTCCCTTTTGTGTTTTTGCCTAAAACTGGTAAGTTGAATCTTGCTTTCCTCTGGTATGTAATAGTCAAGTTTGTTTCTTTCATTTTTTATGACTGACTTCTGCCCTTTCACAGACTCCCACTCCCTAAGAGCCCTTTCTCCAGTGTCTCATTTTCTTACGTGTTTATGTAAATGCAGGTGCTATATAATCAATTCTAGATCATCAATACTTAGCTTTAAATTCCAGATTTGGTGTTCTTAGCACGTATAAAGGTAGGGTGACTTTACCCTTACCATTACCACTGGCACATCCAGTTGCCTGTTGGGTATGTATTCAAGAAATTTCAGCAAATTTTAACACTGGCTAAAGTAAAATACCGTCATTCATTGCTTAACAGTGGGGATATGTTCTGAGAAGTGAATAGGCAATTTCATCATTGTACTAATAATCTAGTGTGTACTTACACAAACCTAGGTGGTATAGCCTACTACACACCTAGGTTATATGGTATATCCTATAGCTTCTAGGCTACAAATCAGTACAGCATGTTACTGTATTGAATACTGTAGGCAGTTATAGCATGCCAGTAAATATTTGTGTATCTAAACATAGAAGCAGTGAAAATATAGTATAAAAGGCAAAAAAAAAAAAAAAAAAAAAAGGATATACCTGTATAGGGCACTTCTTGTGATGGACTTTGCAGGACTGAAAGTTGCTCTAAGTGAGTCAGTGAGTGAATAGGAGTAAATGTGAGGGCCTAAGACACTTCTGTAGATTTTATGAACAGTGTTTTATTTTTTAATTATAAATTTTTTTTTTTTCAATAATAAACTAGGCTGGGTGCACTGGCTCACTCCTGTAATCCCAGCACTTTGGGAGACTGAGGTGGGTGGATCACCTGAGGTCAGGGATTCAAGACCAGCGTGGCCAACATGGTGAAACCCTGTCTCTACAAAAATACAAAAAGTAGCCGAACATGATGGTGGGTGCCTATAATCCCAACTACTTGAGAGGCTGAGGTGAGAGAATCGCTTGAACCTGGGAGGCGGAGGTTGCAGTGAGCCGAGATCACTCCATTGCACTCCAGCCTGGGCAACAGAACAAGACTCCGTCTCAAAAAAATAATAATACTAATAATAATAAACTAAGCTTAGTCTATAACTTTTTAACTTTATATACTTTTGAATTTTTTCAAATTTTTTCTACTTTTGTAATAATACTTAGCTTAAAACACAAATACATTATACCACTATACAAAAGCATTTTCTTTATATCCTTATTCTATAAGCTTTTGTCTATTAAATTTTTTTTAAACTTTTTAAACTATTTTGTTAAAAACCAAGACATAAACATACACATTACCCTGCAGAGGGTCGGGGTCATCAGTATCACAGAGCAGCATCATTATCACTGTCTTCTGCCTCCACATCTTTTCCCACTGTAAGATCTTCAGATACGGTAACACAGATGAGCTGTCATCTCCTGTGATAACAATGCCTTCTTTTGGATACCTCCTAAGAGACCTCCCTGAGGCTGTTTTACAGTTAATATTAAGAAAAAAATAAATAGAAAGAATGCATGCTAAAATAATGTTTCAAGTACAGAATAATAAATGCATAAACCAGTAACACAGTCATTTATTATGTACTATTCCTAATGGTATGTGCTACATTTTTACATGACTGGCAGCACAGTTTGATTTACACAAGCATCACCACAAATGAGTAATGTGTTGTGCTATGATGTCCTGACGGCAACAGTGTCACTAGGAGATAGGCATTTTTTAGTTCTACTGTAATCTCATGGGAACACCGTCTCTCATATATATATATATATATGCGCAGTTCGTCATTGAAATGTCATTATACTGCACATGACTGTATTAAAGGGTAAACTTGCAGTATAAGCAACATTTTAAAAAGTAACTGCTTATTAGATAGAATTTCTCATACCATCAATCTACTCATTTAAAGTGTACAAGTCAGCTGGGTGTGGTGACTGAAGCCTGTAATCCTAGACTTTGGAAGGCTGAGGTGTGCCGATCGCTTGAGCAGAGGAGTTCCAGACCAGCCTGGCCAACATGGGGAACCCCTGTCTCTACTAAAAAAAATTAGCTGGGTGTGGTGGTGCACACTGGTGGTGTCAGCTGTGGGAGGCTGTAGGTAGGAGGATCACCTGAGCCTAGGAGGTTGAGGTTGCAGTGAGCCTTAATCCAGCCACTGCATTCCAGCCTGGGCAACAAAGCACAATCCCATCTCAGAAAATAAAAAATAAAATAAAGTGTACAATCCAGCGATTTTTAGTATATTCACAGGGTCGTATAAATGTCACCACTATCGAGTTCCAGAACATTTTCTTTGCTCTCGGAAAAAACCCATACTATTAGCAGTCACTTCTCTTATTCTTCGTTTTCTCTAGTCCCTGGCAACTATGAATCTACTTTCTGTCTCTATGGATTTGCCTATTCTAGACATTTTATTTAAATGAAGTCATACAATATATGGTCTTTTGTGACTAGCTTTTTTTTACTTGGCATAATGTTTTCAGAGTTTGTCTGTGTCATGGCACATAGCAGTATTTCATTCCTTTTTGTGGTTAAATGACATCCCATTTTGTAGGTATTACCACATTTTGTTAATCCATTCATCAATTGATTGACATTTGGGTGGCTTCTACCTTTTGGCTGTTGTGAATAACGCTAGCGTGAACATTTGTGTATAAGTTTTTGTTTTGAAAAGAAGAGCGTGGCCGGGCGCAGTGGCTCACGCCTGTAATCCCAGCACTTTGGGAGGCCAAGGCGGGCGGATCACGAGGTCAGGAGATCGAGACCATCCTGGATAACACGGTGAAACCCCGTCTCTACTAAAAATGCAAAAAATTAGCTGGGACTACAGGCGCCCGCCGCCTCGCCCAGCTAATTTTTTGCATTTTGAAGAGAATGGCGTGAACCCCGGAGGGGGGGCTTGCAGTGAACCGAGATCGCGCCACTGCACCCCCACCTGGGGGAATAAGCGAGACTCTGTCTCAAAAAAAAAAAAAAAAAAAGAAAAGAAGAGCGTATGTTTTCAGTTCTTTGAGTTATATACCTAGGAGCAGAATTATTAGGTCTTACGGTAACTTTTAACTTTTTGAGGAACTTTCAAACTGTTTACCAGTGTCTGCACCATTTTACATTCCCACCAGCAATGTATGAGGCTTCCAGTTGATCTATATTCACATCAGCACTTGTTATTGTTTATCTCTTTGATGATAGTCATTCTGGTGGGTATAAAGTGGTATTTCGTTGTAGTTTTGGTTTGCATTTTTGTAATGACTAATGAGAATTGAGCATTTTTCATGTGCTTATTGTACATTTGTATATCTTCTTGGGAAAGACATGTTATCTTTAAAGCTAAATATTGATGGTATGCTGTTTGGAATGCTGTGGGGTTTTTGTTGTTGTTGTTGTTTTTTGAGACGAAGTTTCGCTCTTGTTGCCCAGGCTGAAATGCAATAGCGCGATCTCGGCTCACTGCAACTTCCGCTTCCCAGGTTCAAGCAATTCTCCTGTGTTAGCCTCCTGAATAGCTGGGATAACAGGCATGTGCCACTACACCCAGCTTATTTTGTATTTTTAGTAGAGACGTGGTTTCTCCACATTGGTCAGGCTGGTCTCTAATCTCGAACTCCCGACCTCAGGTGATCCACCCATTTCTGCCTCCAAAGTACTGGGATTACAGGCGTGAGCTCCCGCACCCGGACTGGAATGCTGTTCTTTAAATTAACTTTCTTCCTTTATCTGAGACAGGGTTTTTGATCCATTAATTCAAATATTTTAGTCTATTTTTGAGATTGCTTTACAAAGCTAATTTTAAATACAGCTCTCCCCTATGAAAAAAGTATATTTTGTATCCTGGCTTGAAATTACTCTGAATACAGTTTGTCCCCACTCTGATAAACAATGATAGACAAATGAAATATTTAGTAGACTTTCTTTCATCCTGTTTTTATTGTGAATTTATATCTCTATGCTCAAAGAATTAGCAAGGGTAAAATTCATAGAGGACCCAGTGGCTCATTAAAACTTCAATATATTCTGTGGATTCTGAGAATATCAGCTATGTTGAGAGGAAGAAAAGATCCATAAGGCAAGGAAAATAGCAACTGAGTTTGAAAGTAGCACTTTGCACATGTAGGGAAATCTATGACCACTAGTAGGTAGGAATGAAAAAGTACATGATTTCATCCGTGTGTTCCTTTCTCTCCCAGCGTGGTACCATGCGACGACGCTATGAAGATGATGGCATTTCAGATGATGAAATTGAAGGGAAAAGAACTTTTGACTTGGAAGAGAAACTGCACACCAACAAATATAATGCCAATTTTGTTACTTTTATGGAAGGAAAAGGTCAGTATCGTTTTGGTTCCAGCATATAGTCCTTTGATGTGGGAAGCCATAGACTCTGAGCATTGGGGGTTTAGCATTTATCCAGCTAAAATATTGCCTGTTGATGTTATCTATTTTTTTTTTTTTTGAGATGGAGTCTCGCTCTGTAGCCCAGGCTGGAGTGCAGTGGCCGGATCTCAGCTCACTGCAAGCTCCGCCTCCCGGGTTCACGCCATTCTCCGGCCTCAGCCTCCCGAGTAGCTGGGACTACAGGCGCCCGCCACCTCGCCCGGCTACTTTTTTGTATTTCTTAGTAGAGACGGGGTTTCATCGTGTTATCCAGGATGGTCTCGATCTCCTGACCTCGTGATCCACCCGTCTCGGCCTCCCAAAGTGCTGGGATTACAGGCTTGAACCACCACGCCCGGCGATGTTATCTATTTTCTCTTGTTATACAATGCCACTTGTATGCACTTGTCCCCTAGTCCTCCCACCCTGTGAGTCATTCTCTGCTATATTATAAGTAATCTTTTATTAGGGCAAGAGTATTGTCGGATATTTTTGCCTAATAGCCTCTTCCTCCTCTTTCCATCCCTTGGTTTAAGTTTAATTAAAAACAGTACAATAAAAATCCTTTTATGTGTATATCTACTCCACCAAAACTGAGGGTGGGGTTCCATGCGCACCATACATCTTTGATCTTTGGCAAACTGACAAGGATGTCATATATGTATTGTAGTGGTCAAAATTAAATTTTTTTTTAACTTTTTTTTTTTTTTTTTTTGAGATGGAGTCTTGCTGCGTCACCCAGGCTGGAGTGTAGTGGTGCAGTCTTGGCTCACTGCAACCTCCGTCTCCCAGGTTGAAGCAATTCTCCTACCTCAGCCTCCTGAGTAGCTGGGATTACAGGCACGTGCCACCATACCCCATTAATTTTTTTTTTTTTTTAATGTATTTTTAGTAGAGACAGGGTTTCGCCATGTTGGCCAGGCTGGTCTTGAACTCCTGACCTCAGGTGATCTGCCCACCTTGGCCTCCCAAAGTGCTGGGATTACAGGCATGAGCCACCACGGCGCCCGGCGTTTCTTTTTCACTCTTAAGAGACAGGGTGATGATAATTTCTGTTTAGCATTTATGAGATGACTCATTAGTAGTACTATCCCCATATTGTTTAAGCTCTAAATTTCCTGTGGAAATATATAGACTTGGCAAACCCCTCAAGCCTTGCTTCTCAATGTGTTCTCCATATTTTCTAAGAGATGCTTCTTAATAAGCATATGTTTTATTGACTAACAGCATAACTATATACACAGAATAACAAACACCATTTATACTGTATTACTTAGGATCCTTTTTATGGTCCTTTTATTGTTTTTAATTATACCTCTTATCTTTCTAATAATTATTTTCCTATGGTGACAGATTTTAATGTAGAGTATATTCAGCGGGGTGGCTTGAGAGATCCTCTGATTTTCAAGAATTCTGATGGACTTGGAATAAAGTAAGTGTTTAAAGCTTGGCTGGATATAGTTGCAAAATGGCCTTGTTACACCCAGGGCTATAAACAGTGGTGGTATATACCCAGAACAGTAGTAATTGAAAATAATTTCCCACTTAGTTTTAAAAGTGTATGTTTTTGTTTTGATACACAAGTGTTTCATATTAGAGGTAAATGACAAAATATAGATGAACCAAAAAAAAAATTTTTTTAATCTCCTGAAATGTGCCACCCTTAGATAAATCATTAACATTTTGTTATGTATTCTTTTTTCCTATGCATATGTAATAATATGTGTAAATACATAATCACCTATATTTTAAAAATAATTTAAAACCTGATTATGAATATTGCTGTGTCTGGGGAGTTCTCAGTACTTTAAGAAAAAAAACTCACATTTACTAGAGAAATTGTGTTTTCCATATATACTTACTGGTGTTTGTTTCATAGAATGCCGGATCCAGACTTCACTGTGAATGATGTCAAAATGTGTGTAGGTAAGTGTCTATCTTTAAGGCAAAGATTTAAGACTTAGGACTGAATTAAATCTCTGACTGAGATTTAAGGCTTAGGAACATTGAAGTATATATTTGATTAGAAACTACATTTTCATTAGGAACAGAATTTTATCAAAGAGAGTTACAGAAGTTGCCTTATTTAATTATTTAATACACATTAAACATAGAAGGTTGGAATCTCTTTTTCCTACCTTCATACTTCCTTCTCTCCATGAAGAGTGTGCCTTCTGGGGCAACCTTTCCAAGAAACCGAAAACTTAGATCTCTGAGCCAAGAATGAAGTTTCATTAATATCCGTGATACCCTTCGTTTCCCTAAAAGCAGTAGAGAAATTTCCAGGAAATGCTCGCCAATGCTGCATTTGGAAACTTACCTAAGACTTGAAACTTTATAAGCTGAGAAGTAGATACATTAAAATTGAGTCTTTTAATTATTTTATTATATTCAAAATTTAGGAAAAAGAAAGCAAATTAGATTCATCTAATGAAAGAAGAAAATTCTTGATGTTAGTAAAGTTTCAGCCTAGTTTTCTGCAGACAGTGGTGTTCGTTGTGGTCCTCAGACACCCCAGCATCCTTCGGAGTTCAGGGATGGTCAGTAAAATGGAATAAAGTCTTTTTGTCTTTTTTTTTTTTTTTTTTTTGAGACAGAGTCTCTGTCGCCCAGGCTAGAGTGCAGTGGCACAATCTCAGCTCACTGCAACCTCTGTGTGCCGCATTCAAGCAGTTCTCTCACCTCAGCCTTCCGAGTAGCTGGGATCGCAGGCACGTGCCACCACACCCGGCTAATTTTTATATTTTTAGTAGAGATGTGGTTTCACCATGTTGGCTAGGCTGGTCTTGAACTCCTGACCTCAAGCAGTCCTCCCGCCTTGGCCTCCCAAAGTGCTCGGATTACAGGTGTGAGCCACTGCGCCTGGCCAGAATAAAGTCTTTTTGAAATGCTTCCAACAGGACTTAAAACGAAGGGACTTTTTTGATTTTCTTCCTAGTACTAGAATTTCTATTATCTTTTGTCCTCTGTACTAAAGCTCCAGTGCCATTCCTTTGCTTTGAAAATGAAGTGCTGCAGTACTGTCTCCTGGCCACTTGAGGGTCCATGTTAGACTACCGACTCTTCTGTTTATCTAAAAGGTGAAAGTCACAGATATCCTAGGTAGAGGAAAGTTCCCAAATCTCTGTTTTATTCATCGCCTTATTGTTTCTGTGTTAGATCCTGGCCATCTGCCTGTTGCCATGTATTCCCTAGTACTTATCACAGTTCCTGGAATATAGTAGGTGCTCAGGAAATCCACTGAATAATGAAAATGCTCTCCCACTCTTCACAAGACAGAACACTCTCAGGGGACCTCAGAAAACCTACCTGAATATGTAATAGTCTATCATTTGACCTCCTTTATTAAAGAACCTCCAGGACAGTAATTCCTTGTTTCTGTAAAGCTTCCCTCTTGATGAGACATTCTTACAGTTTGTGGTCCACATACGACCTGCATCAGAATTATTTGTGATATTGTTAAAAATGTAGACTCGCAGAGAGGATTGTAGGAAGATGGCAGAGTAGCAAGCGCCAGGAACTTTTCTCCTTACCTAGATAATAATTGCACTGGCAGAATCTGTCTGATACAACTATTTTGGAATTCGGGAGTCTATTGAAGGCTTGCAAATTTCAGGGACAGCTTGGACAATAAAGTACAGTTAATTTCAGTCAGTTTCAGGCCTTAGCACAGTAAGAGCTTCTCCATTCTTCCCTGCCAACCAAGCCCTATGACAAGCAGCTGTGCATATGTTTCCCCGAAAAATTTGCACAGCTTATGGGAACCAGGATGAGCAAACAGGAACCTTTCTTCCAAATAATGGGATCCATGCTGTGGTCACTGAGTGCTGCTTCTGATCACAGAAGTACAGACAAAGAGGCAGGTGGGGCCAGGCACAGTGGGTCACACCTGTAATCTTAGCACTTGGGGAGCCTGAGGCAGGTGGATTGCTTGAGTCCAGGAGTTTGAGATCAGCCTGGGCAACATAGTGAAACCCTGTCTCTACAAAAAATACAAAAATTAGCTAGGTGTGGTGGCATGCACTGATAGTCCCAGCTACCTGGGGGGCAATTCCTTGAGCCCTGGAGGTTGAGACTGCGGTGATATGTGATCACACCACTGCACTCCAGCCTGGGCAACAGAGTGAGACCCTGTCTCAAAAAAAAAAAAAAAAAAAAGGGCAGGTGGGGCAATTGTTGTTGCATCTTCCCCTAATTGTTGCAGTCTTCTTCCTCTCAGCTGAACTGACTTCCAGGGCATTTAAAAGGCTACTGTGGCCGGGCACGGTGGTCCACGCCTATAATCCCAGCACTTTGGGAGGCCGAGGTGGGCATATCACAAGGTCAGGAGTTTGAGACCAGCCTGACCAACATGGTGAAACCCCGTCTTTACTAAAAATACAAAAGTTAGCCGGGCGTGGTGGTAGGTGCCTGTAATCCCAGCTACTCAGGAGGCTGAGGCAGGAGAATCGCTTGAACCAGGAGGCGGAGGTTGCAGTGAGTGAAGATTGTGCCACTGCACTCCAGCCTGGGTGACAGAACGAGACTCATCTCAGAAAAAGGTAGGGGGGGTGGGGAGATGGGAGGTAGGGGGATGGGCGGGGGGGCTGTTGCCTGCCCCCCCGCCCGGACAATTTTAGTTTTCTCTTTTCCCCTTTGAGAGCCAGACATTAAAGACTAGCAGAATAGGAAGCGACTGCATATGCACATGGAAGGTGCAGGCTCAGAGAAGATGTAAGAAAACTTAAGTGTATACCTCAGATTGATCCTTGACACAGAGATAGCCTACAAAAAAACAAAAACAAAACACACAATAATAAAACAGAAAATCCTGGGGAAGAGAGAGAATTGGATTTCAAGAGTTACCACATTATTAAATTCAGATGTCCAGTTTTCAACAAAAAATCATAAGGCATATGAAGAAAGAGGAAAGTATGGCCCATTCAAAGGAAAAAAATCAATAGAAAATGTCTTTGAAAAAGTCCTGATTGTGGATCTAACAGACAAAGATTTTTAAATAGCTGTCTTAAAGATGCTCAAAAAACTAAGGAATATGTGGAGGAAGTCAAGGAAGGAATGTATGAACAAAATGGAAATATCAATAAAGAGACAGAAAACCTTAAACCAAAAGGAAATTCTGGAGCTGAAAAGTACAGTCATTAAAATGAAAACTTACATTCACAGGCAGATTTGAACAAGCAAAAGAATCAGCAAAGATAGGACAGTGGAGATTATTAAGTCTAAGGAACAGTGGAGATTATTAAGTCTAAGGAACAGAATGACAAAAATAGAAGAAAAGTGAACATATAGGTTAAATGTTATCCCTGCTGGGCGCGGTGCCTCACACCTGTAATCCCAGCACTTTGGGAGGTCAAGGTGGGTGGATCACTTGAGGTCAGGAGTTTGAGGCCAGCCTGCCCAACATGGTGAAACCCTGTCTCTACTGAAAATACAAAAGTTAGCTGGGCGTGGTGGTGGACCCCTGTAATCCCAGCTACTTGGGAGGGCTCAGGTAGGAGAATCTGTTGAACCCGGGAGGTGCAGGTTGCAGTGAGATGAGGTCGCAGCATTGCACTCCAGCCTTGGTGACGAGCAAAACTGTCTCAAAAAAAAAAAAAAAAAGTTATGCCTTCCAAAATTTATGTTGAAATTGAATTGCCATTGTAACAGTATTAAGTGGTGGGACCTTTAAGAGATAATTAGGCTACAGGGACTCCACTCTCATGGGTGGGATTGGTGCTGTTAAAAAAGGATGAGTTTGGCCGGGCGCGGTGGCTCAAGCCTGTAATCCCAGCACTTTGGGAGGCCGAGACGGGCGGATCACGAGGTCAGGAGATCGAGACCATCCTGGCTAACACGGTGAAACCCCGTCTCTACTAAAAAAAAAAAAAAGACAAAAAACGTGGCGGGCGCCTGTAGTCCCAGCTACTCGGGAGGCTGAGGCAGGAGTATGGCGTAAACCCGGGAGGCGGAGCTTGCAGTGAGCCGAGATCCGGTCACTGCACTCCAGCCTGGGAGACAGAGCGAGACTCCGTCTCAAAAAAAACCACACACACACACAAAAAAGGATGAGTTCGGCCCCCTCTTGCTTTCTCTCATTCTCTTACTGTCTTGCTTTTCACCATGTGATGATGCAGCAAAAAGGCCCTCACCAGATGCTGGCACCTTGATTTTAGACTTCCTAGCCTCCACAACTGTGAGCCAATAAATTGCTGTTCATCATAAATTACCTACCAGGTATTCTGTCAACAGCAACCCAAAATGGACTGACAGTCTAAAGGAACATTTTTGACACCATTAAGCAGACCAACATACACATTATAAAAGTACCAGAAGGAAAATAGAAAGGAGCAGAGAGAATATATATTTGATCAAATACTGGCTGAAAATTTCCCAAATTTGACGAAAGATATGAGTACAAACATCCAAACAGCTCAGTGAACTCCAAGTAAGATGAACTCAGAGACCCTCACCAAGACACATTATAATCAAACTTTCAAAAGCCAAAGACAAACTCTTGAAAGCATCAAGAGAGAAATGACTAAATGATTCATTACATAAAGGTGTCCTCAGTAAAATTATGAACCAATTTCTCATCAGAAACTTTGGAGGCCAGGAGGCAGTGAGCCAGTATATTCAAAGTGCTAAAAGGAATACAAAACAAAACTGTCAACCAAGAATCCTATATCTGGCAAAACTGTCCTTCAAAAGGGGCGAGAAATTAAGACATTCTCAGAAAAACAAAAGCTAAGGAAACTTGTTACCACTGGACCTGCCTTGTAAGAAATGCTCAGGAGAGTCCTGCAAGGTGAAATGAAAGGACATTAGATTGTAACTTGAAGCCATATGAAGAAATATCTCGATAAAGGTAAATACATGGGTAATTGTAAGAGCTAGTATTATCTTAACCATGGCTTGTAACTCCTTTTTGTTTTCTCCATAGTTTAAGAGACGAATATATTTTTTAAAAGACAATTGTTAGCCTGAAAACGAATACTGAAACTTTGAGTGTAGCCCCACATTTTATTTTACACATAATTTGAGAGATCAATACATTTAAAAGAATTATTAGAACGGGGTATAGTGGTACATGCCTGTAATCCCAGCTACTTAGAAGGCTGAGGTGGGAAGATTGCTTGAACCCAGGAATTCAAGACCAGCCTGGGCAACATAGCAAAGACCCATTTCTCCCACCCCATGAATGAATGAATGAGTTACTAGTTTATATTTAAGGGCATAAACTAATAACTAATAGGGATACAGTATATAAGGATGTGGTTTTGTGACATCAGTAACCAAAAGGGGTAGAGACAGAGCTGTAAAGGAGCAGATTCTTTGAATAGTAGTGAAGTCAAACTGGTATTAATTAAAAATAGAATGTTTAACTTTAGGATATTAGATGTAATCCCTATGGTAACAATAAAGACAATATCTGTAGTATATATACAGAAGGAAATGAGAAAGAAATTTACACATTTCACCAAATAAATGTATCTAAATACAAAAGAAAACAGTAATTTAGGAAAATGAGGAACAAAGCTATGAGGATATAGAAATCAAATACCAAAATGACAGAAGTTTATGTTCCTCTTTACAAGTACTTTCCAATCAAAAGACAAGAAATTGGCAGAATGGATAAAAATAGCATGATACAACTATATGCTGTCCACAAGAGATTCACTGAAGATCCAAAAGACAGAAATAGATTGAAAGTGAAAGGATAGAAAAAGCTATTCCATGCAAACAGTAACCAAAAGAGCAGGGGTAGCTATACTAATATCAGATAAGACAGACATTTATTCATCTATTTATTTAAATTTATTTATTTATTTATTTATTCATTTACTTATTTTGAGATGGCATCTTGCTCTCTTGGCCAGGCTGGTGTGCAGTGGCACAGTCTCGACTCACTGCAACCTCTATCTCCTGGTTCAAGTGATTCTCCTGCCTCAGCCTCCCAAGTAGCTGGATTTACAGGTGCCCGCCACCACGCCCAGCTAATTTTTGTATTTTTAGTGGAGACGGGGTTTCACCATCTTGGCCAGGCTGGTCACAAACTCCCAGCCTCAAGTGATCCGCCCACCTCGGTCTCCCAAAGTGCTGGGATTATAGGCATGAGCCATGGCACTAGGCCCTAAAACAGACTTTAAATCAAAGAATGGTTTCAAGAGAGGCCTGGTATGGTGCCTCACACCTATAATCCCCACACTCCGGGAGGCCAAGGCAGGACTGCTTTAAGCCAGGAATTCAAGACCAGCCTGGGCAACATACCAAGACCTCATGTCTATTAAAAAAAAAAAAATAGTAATTTTAAAAGTTGGCTGGGCATGGTGGTGCATGCCTGTGCTCCTAGCTACTTGGAAGGCCGAGGCAGGAGGATCACTTGAGCCCAGGAGTTTGAGGCTGTTCTGATCACACCACTGTACTCCAGCCTGGGTGACAGAGCAAGACCCTGTCTCTTTAAAAAGAAACAAAGAGGCCAGGCGCAGCGGCTCTTGCTTGTAATCCCAGCACTTTGGGAGGCCGAGGCAGGTGGATCACGAGGTCTGGAGATCGAGACCATCCTGGCTAATGTGGTGAAACCTCATCTCTACTAAAAATACAAAATATTAGCCGGATGTGGTGGCAGGTACCTGTAGTCCCAGCTACTCGGGAGGCTGCGGCAGAAGAATGGCATCAACCCGGGAGACAGAGCTTGCAGTGAGCGGATATCGCGCCATTGCACTCCAGCCCGGGCGACAGAGCGAGACTCTGTCTCAGGAAAAAAAAAAAAAAAGAAAGAAAGAAAAAAAGAAAAAATGGTTGGACATGGTGCCTCACCTGTAATCCCAACTTTGGGAGGCCAAGGCGGGAAGATTGCTGAAGCCTAGGAGTTTGAGACTACCCTGGGTAACATGCTGAGACCTCATCTCTACCAAAAATGTAAGCCAAGCATGGTGGCACATGCCTGTAGTTTCAGCTACTCAGGAAGCTGAGATGGGAGTGTCACTTGAGCCTGGCAAGTCAAAACTGCAGTGACCTGAGATTGTGCCACCTCACTCCAACCTGGGTGACAGAGCAAGACACTGTCTCCAAAAAATAAATAAATAAATAAATAAAATGTTTTCAAGAGGCAAAGACATGTATTTTGGTGTATTATATTAATTAAAGGTTTAACTATAGCAAGAAGATGTAACAATTACAAACATTTATGTACCAAATGACAGACCATCAGTACTGAAGGGGGAAGTAGATATTTCTGTACAGTAATACTTGGAGACTTCAGTACCCCCTCTCAATAATGGATAGAACAACCAGACCGAAAATAAGTAAGGAAATAGTGGACTTAACACAGTAAACCAACCAGATCTCACAGACACAGACAGAATCCTACCTAACAGCAATAGCATACACATTCTTTTCAAGTGTATGTAAGACATTTTCCAGGATACACCATATGTTAGGCCACAGATTAAAAATCAATGGATTTAAAAAATAGATATCAAAGTATCTTCTGCAGCCACAATGGGATGAAGTTAGAAATCAATAACAAGTAAAACTAGGAAAGTCACAAAATTGTGGAATTTAACAATCAGTGAATCAAAGAAGAAATCACATGGAAATTAGAAAATATTTATAGATCGAAAGAACGCACCACAGCATACCAAAACTTATAGGGATCAGTAAAAGCAGCATTAAGGGAGAAATTTGTAGCTATAAATGCTTTGATTATAAAACACGGAATCACTGATTGCAGTAGTGTGCACCTATAGTTCCAGCTACTTGGGAGACTGAGGCAGGAGGATTGCTTGAGCCCAGGATTTTGAGTCCAGCCTGGGCAACATAGCAAGACCTTATCTCGGCCGGGCGAGGTGGCTCACACCTGTAATCCCAGCACTTTGGCAGGCCGAGGCAGGTGGATCATCTGAGGTCAGGAGTTCGAGACCAGCCTGGTCAACATAGTGAAACCCCATCTCTACTAAAAATACAAAAATTAGCCAGGCGTGGTGGTGCACACCTGTAGTCCCAGCTACTCAGAGGCTGAGGCAGGAGAATCACTTGAACCTGGGAAGTGGTGGTTGCAGTGAGCCGAGATGGCACATTGCACTCCAGCCTGGGCAACAAGGTGAGACTCTGTGTCAAAAAAAAAAACTGTCTCTTTAACAAAAGAAGAGAAACTTGAAATCAACAACCTAATCTTACAACTTAAATAACTAGAGAAAGGACAAACTAAACCTAAAGCTAAAGGAAGTAATAAAGATTAGAGCAGAGATAAATGAAATAAATAATAGAAAAACAATAGAGAAAAGTCAAAGAAACCAACTACTCGGGCGGCTGAGTCATGAGAATTGCTTGAACTGGGGAGTCGGAGGTTGCAGTGAGCCCCGATTGTGCCATTGTACTCCAGCCTAGGCAACAGAGCAAGACTCTGTCTCAGGGAAAAAAAAAAAAGCTATGAACAATTGTTCATCAATAAATTGGACAACCTAGATGAAGTGTACAAATTTCTAGAAACACAAAACGTATTAAGACTAAATCACTAAGAAATACAAACTTTGCATAGAACTATATTTTAATTAGTGAGGAGATTGGGTCAATATTCAAACATCTCCCAACAAAGAAAAGACTGGGCCTGATGGCTTCGGTGAATTCTACCAAACAATTAAAGAGGAACTAACACCAATACTTCTCAAACTTTTTCAAAGAATTAAGAGGGAACACTTCCCCCCCTCCCCGAGATGAGTCACGTTCTGTCACCAGGCTGGGGTGCAGTGGCACAATGTCAGCTCACTGCAGTCCCCACCTCCTGGGTTCAAGTGATTCCCCTGCCTCAGCCTCCCAAGTAGCAGGATTACAGGTGCCTGCCACCACGCCTGGCTAATATTTTGTATTTTAGTAGATATGGGGTTTCACCATGTTGGCCAGGTCTCGATCTCCTGACCATGATCTGCCCGCCTTGGCCTCCCAAAGTGCTGGGATAACAGGCATGAGCCATTGTGCGCGGCGGAGGGAACACTTCTTAAGTCATTCTGTGAGGCCAGCATTACCCTGATACCAAAGCGAGACAAAGACAGTAGAAGAAAACAAAACTACAAATGGATATCCTTTTTGAACACTGATGTAAAAATCCTCAACAAAATACTTGCATACTAAATTCAGCAGCGTATTAAAAGGATTATACACCATGACCAAGTGGGATTTATTCCTGAAATAGATGGTTCAACTTGTGAAAATCAATCAATATAAATTTCATTAATAGTGAAGGAGGGAAAAAGTCACATGATCATCTCAATTGACACAGAGAAGACATTTGACAAAATTCAACACCTTTCCATGATAAAAACACTTGACAAACTAAAAATAAAAGGAAACTACCTCAACATAATAAAAGCTTTATATGAAAAACCCCCAGTAAATATCATAATCAGTGGTGAAACACCAAAAGCATTTAAGATCAGGAGCAACGTAAAGATGCCTGCTTTTACTGCCTCTATTCAGTGTAGCACTGGAAGTCCTAACACAGCAATTAGGCAAAAAAATGAACGAAAAGTCATGCAAATTGGAAAGGAAGAAGTAAAGTCACCTCTGTTGGCAGATGATACGACTTTTTTATTTGTTATTAGTATTTTTCTTTGGTTCCTTCTAACATGTGCATCTTTACACTTAGTTTTGCTCTTTATCAAATATTTCAAATATACATAAAATTACAGAGAATCATTAACAAAATGAACATCCGTCTATGGAACCAAAATGAAGATCCACTTGTGTACAACATAGTAAGAAATTAACCTTTTGGCCGGGCGCGGTGGCTCAAGCCTGTAATCCCAGCACTTTGGGAGGCCGAGACGGGCGGATCACGAGGTCAGGAGATCGAGACCATCCTGGCTAACACGGTGAAACCCCGTCTCTACTAAAAATACAAAAAACTAGCCGGGCGAGGTGACGGGCGCCTGTAGTCCCAGCTACTCGGGAGGCTGAGGCAGGAGAATGGCGGGAACCCGGGAGGCGGAGCTTGCAGTGAGCTGAGAT
>NC_037682.1:7459858-7474612 GCF_003255815.1 Theropithecus gelada | reverse complement strand
TTTTTTTTTTGAGACGGAGTCTCGCTCTGTCGCCCAGGCTGGAGTGCAGTGGCGATCTCGGCTCACTGCAAGCTCCGCCTCCCGGGCTTACGCCATTCTCCTGCCTCAGCCTCCCGAGTAGCTGGGACCACAGGCGCCCGCCACCTCGCCCGGCTAGTTTTTTGTATTTTTTAGTAGAGACGGGGTTTCACCGTGTTCGCCAGGGTGGTCTCGATCTCCTGACCTCGTGATCCGCCCGTCTCGGCCTCCCAAAGTGCTGGGATTACAGGCTTGAGCCACCGCGCCTGGCCCATTCTTCCATTTTCAATCCCTTTCCCTTCCTCCTCTCTCCAGAGATAGCCACTCCCTTGGTTTTTTAAACATTAACAAATGGCATCATAGTGCACAAATCATTCTGCAACTTGCTTTTTCACTAAACATTGCATTCTTTTTAACTACCATATAGCATTCCATTGTATGAATATACCACAATTTACCCATTCCCCTACTGATGGACATTTACGATTTACATTGTTTCCGTTTTTTTCTTTTTTCTTTTTTTTTTTTCTTGAGATGGAGTGTCTCTTAGTGCCCTGGCTGGAGTGCAGTGGCGCAATCTTGACTCACTGCAACTTCTACCTCCCAGGTTCAAGCCATTCTCCTGCCTCAGCCTCCCAAGTAGCTGGGATTACAGGCATGTACCACCATGCCCGGCCAATTTTGTGTTTTTCAGTACAGATGGGGTTTTGCCATGTTGGGTAGGCTGGTCTCAAACTCCTGACCTCAAGTGATCCACCCACCTTGGCCTCCCAAAGTGCTAGGATTATAGGCATGAGCCACCGTGCCCGGCCTCCATTTCTTTAGTCTTACAAATAATGCTACAATGAAGGCTTATAAATTTCTTCTTGGGTACACATTTGAGAGTTTAGAAGGTATGAGCCTAGAAGTGGGCCAAAGAGTGTACATTTTCACCTTGTCAGATTCCTCTCCAAAGCGATTGTTCCAGTTTACACTTTGTTCAGTCAAGTATGAAAGTGTCCTTTGTTCCATATTCTCTCAAACACTTGATATTATGAGATATTCATTTTTTAAAATTTTTATTTATTTTTTGGTGGGGGAGGGATCAGAATCTCACTTTATTTCCAGCCTGGAGTGCACTGCCGTGATCTTGGCTTACTGCAACCTCCGCCTCCTAGGTTCAAGCGATTCTCCTGCCTCAGCCTCCCGAGTAGCTGGGATTACAGGCGCCTGCCACCACGCCCGGCTCATTTTTTATTTTTAGTATAGGCAGGGTTTTGCCATGTTGACCAGACTGATCTTGAACTCCTGACCTCAGGTGATCCACCGCCCCAGCCTCCCAAAGTGCTAGGATTACAGGCGTGAGCCACTGCACCTGGCCGAGACTTAAACTTTCGATAGTCTGACGGATATGAAAGAGAAACTGGCAGTTTTTAATCTGCATGTCCAGTAAGGATAATCATGTTCTCAGAAATATTTATTGACTATTTGGGCCATCTATTTTTAAATTTTTTAAACTTTCATATTCCCTTTTATTCTGTTATCACTTTCTTATAGTGATTAATAGTGGAAACTCTAGCTTTAAAAGTTAATATACATAAAGTGCTCAGAAGAGTCACAGCCATGTTGTAGGAGACAGTATTATTTTTATCCTTTTAAATACGTATATATTGGCTGGGCATGGTGGCTCACACCTGTAATCCCAGCACTTTGGGAGGCCAAGATAGGTGGATCACCTGAGTTCGGGAGTTCGAGAGCAGCCTGACCAACATGGCAAAACCCTTTATCTATGAAAAATAAAAAAATTAGCCAGGCGTGGTGGCGGGAGCCTCTACTCCCAACTACTTGGGAGGCTGAGGCAGAATAATTGCTTGAACCCGGGAGGGGAAGGTTGCGGTGAGCCGAGACCACAGCATTGTACTCCAGCCTGGGTGACGGAGTGAGACCCCATCTCAATAAAAACATACATACATACATACATACATACATACATACATACATACATACATACTTATTGAGACGGGGTCTCGCTGTGTTGAAGAAGCTGGTCTCTAGCCCTGGGCCTCAAGCTGTCCTCCTGCCTTGGCTTCCCAAATTGCTGAGATTACAGGTGTAATCTCACCGTACCTGTCCACCATTTTAGATATTAACCTTGCCAAGTTATTTTAAAAATTTAATCTCATTTGAGTGTTTCTACTTATATTTTCTAATCTCTTAGGATAAATTATTTCAGCAGTTTTAGCATTTGTGACTTTAATCCTTTTGTTTCTTTTCTACTATTAGTTTAAAATGTTCCATTTCTGTTCTCTTTGTGTATCTCAGTTCTTGCTTCAGTGACAGCAGATAAGAATCCTGGCCTTGTGGAACAGCTGAGAAGTGCATCCTTTTGCCCAAACTGGGGGAGGGTGATTGCTTTACCTCCAGCTGTCCTGGCAGCTGCTCAGCCAGATTCCCAGATCTAGCATCTTTCAAAACCTCTCAACCTTGGTAACTCTGATAAAAGTCTTTCTGAGGTGTAGGTCCTCCTGTGTCAATGGCACATCTGAATTTCTAGCAATGTGTTCTTTTCTTAAGTTACATTATCTAGTCAGTTTATCAGGAGTTACATATACTGTGGACTCTGAAAACATTATCTCCACATTATTGAGTAAATCATATAAATACTGTGAAAAGGTAAGAAAAACACCAGTAAAAGCAATGTGGCATAACACTTTGTGCATTACATAGGCATTCAATACATATTGGTGATTGCCTAGTAAAAAATAGGGGGCTCTCAGTGCTGCTTACCTGCCTCTAATAAAAATGTAGGTGATATTAAACCACAAGCTAGACCATCAGGAAGGAGGTACAAGGATAGATCCACAACCTGCTCTTGGCCTTTACCTCAGCAAGCTACCTGGCTTCTGTACTCCTACTTTGATTCACCTCCTGTTGCAGCAGGGTTTTAGGAGGATCCTGTTTGTGTGTCTAACATTCAACGTTCATGAAAGAGCAGAAATACCTGGATTTGCCTGTTAGCTCTTGGAGCTGGAGAGTGGATGACCTCCTGCCAGGCACAATTTTTGGATTGGCTTCTCAATTATTGTAGGAATCCTTAACTTTTAGAAGTTGCCAGCCTGTTCATCTGATCTTGAAAGCATACAAACTTATCTTCAAACAGCGTAGAATAGGCCAGGTGTGGTGTCTCACGCCTGTAATCCCAGCACTTTGGGAGGCCGAGGTGGGCAGATCACTAGGTCAGGAGATTGAGACCATCCTGGATAACACCATGAAACTAAAAATACAAAAAACTAAAAATACAAAAAAATTAGCCGAGTGTAGTGGCAGGCGCCTTTAGTCCCAGCTACTCAGGAGGTTGAGGCAGGAGAACGTCATGAACCCGGGAGGCAGAGCTTGCAGTAAGCCAAGATCGCGCCACTGCACTCCAGCCTGGGTGACAGAGCGAGACTCTGCCTCAAAAAAAAAAAAAAAAAAAAAAAAACCAGCATAGAATATATGGAATTCGGGACCTAGACAGAGGCAATAACCTAAAGACATTTGCAGCTCATTTCTTGTCAGAACCCGTTGAGAATGATGGTATTGATGGAAGACTCTGTCAACCCCATCCAGTTCTCTAGTTTAAATAGTCTCAGTTTATCTATGACTTGAGCCATCTAAAAGTTGCATAACAAATTAGCTGGGTGTGATGGCACATACCTATAGGCCCAGCTACCTGAGAGGCTAAGGCAAGAGAATCACTTGAACCCAAGAGATGGAGGCTGCAATGAGCCGAGATCACACCACTGCAATCCAGCCTGCATGATAGAGTGAGACTCTGTCTCAAAAAAAAAAAAAAAAAAAGTTGCATAACATTAATACAGCTGTATTCTTCAAGGTGGTTGGATTACTGGTGATTTTTATTTTCTTTTTAAACTCTTGTCAAATTTTCCAAATTTTATACCATGGGACTGTGTTCTAAACTGTTCAGTATGAAGAAAACAGAGCTCAGTTGCTATAAAGAAAATGGTTTTCAGGTCTATTCAGTGGCTCTGGTGTAATAGAGCTATATCAAGTCTTTCTTTGCAAAACTCTTCATTTCCTTTTATTTTTATTAGTTTTTCATGCTCTATGCAGTCTGTAGAACCTTGGGTTTAAAATTCTTCAAGCAAATTGCAGTTTTCTATTAGAACTTTAGTTATATTGTACTTATATTCAGTAAAGAAAATAAGCCAACAATTGTCAGCTTGTCCTAATTTAGTTAGAATTGTTATATTGCCTGTGTATTTACCCAGTTCAAAGCTGGTTCCGTTGCCAGTATTTTATTTTATATTTTATAACCAGTTCTCAATAAGCTTCCAATAAAGAATGAATCATTTTTCTACCACTTAAAGCAACTTTCTTTGCCAAATCCACAATGTCTTCTATCAACTCAAGATGTTGTGATTTCTTCAAACTTATCTGAGAACCACAAGAATTGCTACATTTCTGTCACTTAGATGTAATCTTTGTATTGCATACCTACCCCATCCCAGTTAAACTGAGTCACACGAACGTAATTGTTGGTCATAAATTGAGGAGCAACGACACAATCGCCCATATTAGGGCAATTTTCTAACAATACATAATCCACTACAGTGAAACCTCCTTTGGCAAAATCATCCATGGTGCCCAAGCAGGGGCTTGCAGCCCATGAGCCTCAGATGCAGGCTACCACTGCTGTCACCTCTAGTTCTTCGTGTCAGCCAAATGGCAGGAGGGAGCAAGTGGGCGTATTACAGTTTTAAGAGATGACGTCTCACCGTGTTGGCCAAGCTGGCCTTGAAATCCTGGACTCAAGTGATCTTCCTGCCTTAGCCTCTTGCATAGCTGGGACTGCAGGCAGGTACCACAGCGCTTAGCTCAATGATTATTCATAGTAGCTAAAATGTAGCAACCTAAATGTCCATCAATGGTGAATACATAAGCATAATGTGGTATTTCCATTCACTGGAATATTATTTAGCCTTTAAAAGGAAGGAAATTCTGATAAATACTACAAATTATATGAATCTTAAGGACTTATGCTAAGTGAAATAACCCAGCCACAAAAAGACAAATGCTGTGTAATTCCACCAACATGAATTATGTAGAGTAACCGAAATCATAGAGACAAGGTAGAATAGTGGTTACTGGGAAGAAGGGCAGTGGGGACTTAAAACAGCCATAGTTTCAGTTTTGTAAGATGAACAGAGTTATGGAGATGGATGGTGGTAATGGTTGCACAACATTGTGAATATATTTGGTAACACTGAACTGTGCTCCTGAAAGTGGTTAAGATAGAACATTTTATGTTTTTACATTTTACTACAATTTGTTACAAGTTGAAAAAAAAGAAAGTAGACTCCTGGATATAGTATTCAAATTTCTGAGCTATACAAATATGTAAGATCTTATTCAGTCATCAGTCTTTCTTTGGTTTTCTTCCTACTTCCTTACCACTTTTCCTTTCCTCAGTACTCTTCTTAATGCTAATAATGATCTTTGGAAACCCTTTGTAACCTTATATTTTCTAAATAAACCCAAGGATGAACACAAATATCTTAGCTGTGATTGAAAATAAAGCAACAATTATATCTAACTTGACAGACGTTATCAAAATTAACTTTTTAGTGCTTTGTCACACAGGCTGGAGTTTTGTGGGGCAGTCATGACTCACTGCAGCCTTGACTTCTGGGCTCAAGCAATCCTCCCACCTCAGCTTCCTGAGTAGCTGGGACCACAGGTGGGCACCACCATGCCCAGATAATTTTTGTATTTTTTTTGTAGAGATGGGATTTCACCTTGTTGCCCAGGCTGGTCTTGGAACTCCTGAGCCCAAGCATTCGGCCCGCTTCAGCCCCACGAAAATGTTGGGATTACAGGTGTGAGCCACTGTGTCCAGCCAGTGACTAACTTTCTATCCAGATTTTTTTAAAGTCTAGATGTTTTTTTGTTTCTTGGATAGTTAATCATTGGCAAAATGTGTGAAAAAGCTGATCCAGCTCTTCTTTTCAGCCTGTGGTAGAATGTTACTTCTTCAATGTCGGTTTATGTGTTAGAAAGAAGTAAGCCGTTCTGTCGTGTAAACTTTCTGTGATAGGATGTATTTGGTTGAGAATATGGACTCTGTAGCAAAACTGTCCCCAGCTACACTAATTGCTAGCTCTGTAATCTTGGACAAGTTACTTAAATGTGAAGTGCTTAGAACAGTGTCTGGCATATACAGTTGACCCTTGAACAATGCAAGTGCTAGAGGCACCAACCCTCAGCAAGTCAGAAATCTGCATATAACTTGGAACTCCTCAGAAACTTAACTACTGATAACCTACTGTTTACTGGAAGCCTATGGATAATGTAAACAGTTGATTAACATATTTTATGTTATACATATTATATACTATATTCTTACAATAAAGTAAGAAAAAATTACTAAATTACGAAAGAAAATATATTTACTATTAAGATCGAAAATACATTTACTGTCTTTTCATCTTCATGATGAGTAGGCTAAGGAAGAGGTGGGATTGCTTTTGCTGTCTCAGGAGTGGCAGGGATGGAAGAAAATTCATGTGTAAGTGAACCCATGCAGTTCAAACCAGTGTTGTTCAAGGATCAACTGTGCTGAGTTCTCAGTAAATGTTAGCTATTACTTTGACCATCACAATTTTATCTAAGTGCCCTGGTCCATACCCAGAGTATGAGCGCACCTCATTTTATTGCACTTTGCTTTATTGCATTTTGCAGATAGTCGGGTTTTTTGTTGTTTTTTGTTTGTTTGTTTTGTTTTGTTTCGTTTTTTATAAATTGAAGGTTTCTGGCAAACCTTCATTGAGCAAGTCTGTAGCTGCCATTTTTCCAATAGCATATGCTCACTTCATGTCTGTCACATTTTCAAACCTTTTCATTATTATTTGTTAGTGGTGATCAGTGGTGTTTGTTTGTTTGTTTGTTTGTTTGTTTTTAAGATAGAGTCTCACTCTGTTGCCCAGGCTGGAGTGCAGTGGCGCAATCTTGGCTTACTGCAACCTCCACCTCCTGGATTCAAGCAGTTCTCATGCCTCTGCCTCCTGAGTAGCTGAGATTACTGGCATGCACCACCATGCCTGGCTAATTTTTGCATTTTTAATAGAGATGGAGTTTCACCATGTTGGCCAGGATGATCTCAAACTTCTGACCTCAAGTGATTCACCCCCCTCAGCCTCCCCAAAGTGCTGTTATTACAGGCATGAGCCACTGCACCTGGCTGATCAGTGATCTTTGACATTACTATTATACTTGTTTTGGGGTGCCATGAACTGTATCCATATAGGAGAGCAGATTTGAAATGTATGTGTTCTGACTGCTTTGCCAAATCGCTATTCCCCTGTTCTCTTTCTCTCCTCAGGCCTCCCTATTCCCTGAGACACAACAATATTGAAATTAGGCCAACTAATAACACTACAGTGGCCTCTTAAGTGTTCAAGTGAAAGGAAGAGTCCCACGTCTCTCACTTTAAATCAAAAGTTAGAAATGATTAAGTTTTGTGTTAAAGGCATGTCAAAAGCCAGGATAGGCCTTTTATATCAAATAGTTAACCAAGATGTGAATGCAAAGGAAAGATTCTTGAAGGAAATTAAAAGTGCTACTCCAATGAACATGGGAATAAGAAAGAAAAATAGCCTTATCGCTGATATGGAGAAAGTTTGAGTGGTTTAGATAGAAAATTTGAACCAGCTGTAACATCCCTTAACAAACCTTAAGCCACAGTAAAACCCTAATTCTCTTTAATTCTGTGAAGGCTGAGAGAGGTGAGGGAGCTGCAGAAGAGAAGTTTAAAGCTAGGAGAGGTTGGTTTATGAAGTTTAAGAAACCATCTTGGTAACAATGAAGTGCAAGGTAAAGCAGCAGCATATGCTGATGTAGAAGCTGCAGCAAGTTATCCAGGAGATCCAGCTAGGATCATTGATGAAGGAGGCTGCACTAAACAGCAGATTTTCCATGTAAATGAAACAGCCTTCTATTGGAAGAAGATGCCATCTAGGATTTTCGTAGCTAGAGAAAGGCAGTTGCTTCAAGGGGCAAGCTGACTCTCTTGTTAGGGGTTAATACAGCTGGTAATTTTAATTGGAAACCAAATTTACCATTCCAAAAAAGCTCATTTCCCATTCCAAAATCCTAGGGCCCTTAAGAATTATGTTAAATCTACTCTATTAATGGAACAACAAAGCCTAGATGACAGCACATCTGTTGTACAGCATGGTTTACGGAATATATTAAGCCCACTGTGGAGATCTGCTCAGGAAAAAAGGTTCCTTTCAAAATGTTACTGCTCATTGACGGTGTATCTCTTCACCCGAGAGCTCTGATGGGAATGTACAAAGAGATTAATGTTGTTTGTTGTTGTTGTTGTGTTTTTTTTTAAGACGGAGTCTCGCTCTGTCGCCTAGGCTGGAGTGCTGCAAGCTCTGCCTCCTGGGTTCACACCATTCTCCTGTCTCAGCCTCCTGAGAAGCTGGGACTACAGGCACCCACCACCACACCTGGCTAATTTATTTTGTATTTTTAGTAGAGATGGGGTTTCACCATATTAGCCAGGATGGTCACGATCTCCTGACTTCGTGATCCGCCCATCTCGGCCTCCCAAAGTGCTGGGATTACTGGTGCGAGCGACCGCACCCAGCCTTTTTTTTTTTTTTTTTTTAAGACAAGGTCTCACTCTGTTGCCCAAGCTGGAGTGCAGTGGTACAATCACGGCTCACTGCAGGCTCAGTGTCCCTGGGCTCAGGTGATCCTTCCACCTCAACCTTTAGCTGGGACTACAAGCACATGCCAACACACCCAGCTAATTTTTGTATGTTTTGGTAGAGACACAGTATAACATGTTACCCAGGCTGGTTTCAAACTCCTGGGTTCAAGAGATTTGCCTGCCTCAGCCTCCCAAAGTGCTGGGATTACGAGCATGAGCTACCATGCCCTGCCTGAGATTAATATTGTTTTCATGCCAGATAACAGTATTCATTCTGTGGCCCATGGATCAAGGAGTAATTCCAACTTTAGTCTTACTATTTAAGAAATATATTTCATAAGGCTATAGCTGATATAGATAGTGATTCTGCTGATGGATCTGGACCAAATCAATTGAAAAACATCTGGAAAGGATTCACCACTGTAGATGCCATTAAGAACATTTGTGGCCAGGCATAGTGGCTCATGTCTGTAATCCCAGCGTTTTGAAAGGCCCAGATGGGTGGATCCCTTGAGGCCAGGAGTTTGAGACCAGCCTGGGAAGCATAGTGAGACCATCTCACTAAGAAATTAGCCATGGCCCGGTGCAGTGACTCAGGCCTGTAATCCCAGCAGTTTGGGAGGCCGAGGCGGGCAGATCACAAGGTCAGGGGTTCAAGACCAGCATGACCAATATGGTGAAACCCAGTCTCTACTAAACATATAAAAATTAGCCAAGCATGGTGGCATGAGCCTGTAGTCCCAGCTACTTGGGAGGCTGAAGCAGGAGAATTGCCTCACCCTGGGAGGTGGAGGTTACAGTAAGCCAAGATCGCACCACTGCACTCCAGCCTGGGCGACAGAGTTAGACTCCATCTCAAAAAAAAAAAAAAAACAAAAAAACAAAAAAAAAAATCAGCCATGCTTGGTGGTGTACACCTGTATTCCCAACTATTTGGGAGGTTGAAGTGGGAGGATCACTTGAGCCGAGGAATTTGAGGCTGCAATGAGCTCTGATCTTGCCACTCTGTTCCAGCCTGGGCATGAGAGTGAGACCCTGTCTCTAAAAAAAAAATTAATTAAAATGAAAAAGAGCATTTGTGGTACATGGGAGGAGGTCAGAATGTCAACATTAACAGGAGTTTGGAAAAAGTTGATTCCCACCCTTATGGATGACTTTGAGCAGTTCAAGACTTCAGTGGAGGAAATAACTGCAAATGTGGTGAAAATAGTGAGAGAACTAGAATTAGAAATGGAGGGGAAGATGTGACTGAATTGCTGCAATCTATAATGGAACTTGAGCAGATGAGGAGTTGCTTCTTATGGATGAGCAAATAAGTTTGTTTTTTTAAGATGGAATCTACTCCTGGTGAAGATGCTGTAAACATTGTCAAAGTAACAAGATATTTAGGATATTACATAAAGTGAGTTTATAAAGCAGCAGTAGGGTTTGAGAGGATTGACTCCAATTTTGAAAGAAGTTCTAACATGGGTAAAATGCTATCAGACAGCATTGCATGCTACAGAGAAGTCTGTTTGTGAAAGGAAGTATCAATCCATGTTGCAAACTTTATTGTTGTCTTATTTTAAGAAATTGTCTGCTGGGCAAGGTAGCTCACGCCTGTAATCCTAGCACTTTGGGAGGCTGAGGCAGGTGGATCACGAGGTCAGGAGATCAAGACCATCCTGGCTAACACAGTGAAACCCCCGTCTCTACTAAAAATACAAAAAAAAATCTAGCTAGGTGTGGTGGCAGGAGCCTGTAGTCCCAGCTACTCAGGAGGCTGAGGCAGGAGAATGGCGTGAACCCAAGAGGCAGAACTTGCAGTGAGGTTAAATCGTGCCACTGCACTCCGGCCTGGGCAACAGAGCGAGACTCCGTCTCAAAAAACAAACAAAAAAGACATTATCAACCTGAGAAACATAGCAAGATCTTGTATCTGCAAAAAATTAAAAAATTAGCCAGGCGTTGTGGCACATGCCTGTAGTCCCAGCTACTCAGGAGGCTAAGGTGGGAGGATCATCAGAGCCCAAGAATGTGGCTGCGGTGAGCTGTGATTGCGCCAGTGCACTCCAGCCTGGGCAACAGAGCAAGACCCTGTCCCCGCCTCCAAAAAAAAGAAAAAAGGTTTACACTTCAGTGAAAGAAAAAGAAGTTGCTATATCCATCCCAACCTTCAGCAACCACCACCACCCTGATCAGTCAGCAGCCCTCAACATTGAGGCAAGTCTCTCCACAAGCAAATATTATGACTTACTGAAGGCTCAGATGATTGTTAGCATTTTTAGCAATAAAGTGTTTTTAAATAAAGGTATGTACCTTGTTTTTGTAGAGACAATGCTGTTGCACACTTAATAGCCTACAGTATAACATAAATATAACTTATGTGCACTGTGAAACCAAAAAGTTTGTATGACTTGCTTATTGGAACATTTGTTTTATTGCAATGATCTGGAACTGAACCCACAATATCTCCAAGATATGCCTATACTAAGTAGTCTAATAATAAAAGAATACCAGCCTGGGCAACATGGCGAAACCTTGTCTCTACCAAAAATACAAAAAATTAACTGGGTATGGTGGCGTACACTGTAGTCCCAGCTACTCAGGAGGCTGGGGTGGGAGGATTGCTTGAGCCTGGGAGGCAGAGGTTGCATTGAGCCTAGATTGTGCCACTGCACTCCAGCCTGGGTGACAGAATGAGGCCCCATCTCAAAAGGAAAAAAGAATAAAACTTTGCTTTCCTCTACATTCTTTTTTTTTTTTTTTTTAAGACAGAGTCTTGCTCTGTCGCCCAGGCTGGAATGCAGTGGTGCGATCTTGGCTCACTGCAACCTCTGCCTCTCAAATTCAAGCGAATCTCCTGCCTCAGCCTCCTGAGTAGCTGGGACTATGGCCGCACACCACCACGCCCAGCTAATTTTTGTATGTTTAGTAGAGATAAGGTTTCACTATGTTGGCCAGGCTGGTCTGAAACTCCTGACCTCAAGTGATCTGCCCAGCTCAGCCTCCCAAAGTGCTGGGATTATAGGCATGAGTCTCCGCACCTGCGCTCCCCTACATTCCTGAAGGAAAGCATTTACTTGTAATTTCTTAAATTATGGTTAAATACAAATAATATAAAGTTTACCGTCATAACCATTACATTTTTTTCTTTTTGTATAAAACATTTCATTGTCATGAACCCATTTTAAAGCATACTTGTGTAATCAAGTTTTTTCACAGTGTGCAACCATCACCACTATCTAGTTTTAGAATTTCATCACCCCGAACAAACTCCATACCATTGAGCAGTCATTCTCCGTTTTCTTCTCCACTTAACTCCTGGCAACAACAAATCTACTCTTTGTCTTGGTGAATTTGTCTAATCTATATATTTCATATAAGTGGAGCTATATAATATGTAGCCTTTTGTGTAGACTTCTTTGATAGTGTGTTTTCCTTTTTTTTTTTTTTTTTTTTTTTTTTTTGAGGTAAGAGTCTTGCTGTGTCACCCAGGTTGGAGTGCAGTGGCACGATCTCGGCTCACTGCAAGCTCCGCCTCCTGGGTTCATGCCATTCTCCTGCCTCAGTCTCCTGAGTAGCTGGGACTACAGGTGCCCACCACCACGCCCAGCTAATTTTTTGTATTTTTAGTAGAGATAGGGTTTCACTGTGTTAACCAGGATGGTCTTGACCTCCTGACCTCATGATCCACCCGCCTAGGCCTCCCAAAGTGCTGGGATTACAGGCGTGAGCCACCACTCCCAGCCGACACAGTGTGTTTTCTTGGTGTATCCATGTTGTAGCATGTATTAGTACTTCATTCCTTTTTATGGCCAAATATTTCCTAGTATGGATCGACCACATTTTATCCGTATCATGAGTAACATTTGTGTTATTTCCATCTTTTAGCTGTTTTGAATAGTGCTGCAGTGAATATTTATGTACAAGCTTTTGTTTGAACACTTTGTTTAATTCTTTTAGATATATGCCTAGGAGTAGAATTGCTGAGTCATATGGTCATTATGTGTTTAGTTTATTGAGGAACTGCCCACCCAATTTTCATAGCGGCTGCCCCATCTTATATGCCCACCAGTAGATGTATGAGGGTTCCAATTTCTCTACATTTTTGCTAACACTCATTATTTTCCATTTTTAAAATTATTGCGATCCTAGTGGCTATGAAGTGGTATTTCTTGGCAGTTTTGATTTGACATTCACTTTTTCTTTTAAAATATGAAGGGTAGGTTCTGTCCATTGCCTTATATTATTAGTTATGTTTTGCTATTAATATATATATTCTGCCTTGTCTATTTCACACTGGCCATATTCTTCTCTTGGGTGTTATCTCTTTAACTAAACTATAAATTCCTTAGAGACAGGAAGTCAGGTTCTAATGCTACCTGATATATCCAGCCAGGCCACGTGTTTATTTGTCTTACAAGGCAGACTATATATATATAATTTTTTTTTTTCCTACAGCCTCTACCTCCTGGGCTCAGATGATTCACACCTCAGCCTCCTGAGTAGCCGGGATTACAGGCACGCACCACCATCCCAGCTAATTTTTTGTATTTGTATTTGTATTTGTATTTTTTTTGTTTGCGTGTGTATTTTAATTTTTTTGTGTTTTTAGTAGAAGCAGTGTTTTGCTGTGTGACTCAGGCTGGTCTCAAACTCCTGGACAGAAGCAGTCTGCCCACCTTGACCTCCCAGAGTGCTGGGATTATAGACGTGCGCCACTGTGCCCAGCCAGGCATACAATACTGTCAGCTTTTTATTCTCTCTCCCTTCCCTGAACACCATTTTCTGAATATTTTAGCTTATGCCTTTACCTCTGCGTGGAATTGTCCCTGTTGAATCATCTCGTTAGAATTCTACTTATTCTTCCCCCTCTTTTCCTAAAGCATTTTCTGATCAGTCTAATAAAAATATGATACTTTCCTTTTGTTTTTACTGCTGCTTGAGCACCTACTTTGTGTTAAACATTTTACTTTATCGATTTTAAATCTTCACAATGGCCCACAAGGTGATACTCATTCTCCACAAGATATTCATGTTAGAGAAATTACATAACTTGTCTAAGTAGTATAGGAGCTGAGATTTAAACCTAGGTCTCAGCCAGGTGCAGTGGCTCACACGTGTAATCCCAGCATTTTGGAAGGCCAAGGTGGGCAGATCACCTGAGGTCAGGAGTTTGAGACCAGCCTGGCCAACATGGCAAAACCCTGACTTTACCAAAAACACAAAAATTAGGCAGGCATGGTGGCACACGGCCGTAGTCCCAGCTACTTGGGAGGCTGAGGCACAAGCATTGCTTGAACCTGGGAGGTGGAAGTTACAGTGAGCCAAGATTTCACACCACTGCACTCCAGCCTGGGTGACACAGTGAGACTGTTTCAAAATAAAAATAGAGAAATAAATAGGCCAGGTGCGGTGGCTCATGCCTGTAATCCTAGCACTTTAGGAGGCCAAGGCAGGCGAATTGCCTGAGCTTAGGAGTTTGAGACCAGCCTGGGCAACATGGTGAAACCCCGTCTCTACTAAAATACAAAAAGTTAGGTGGGGTGGCAGCGTGTGCCTGTAGTCCCAGCTACTCTGGAGGTTGAGGCAGGATAATTGCTTGAACCCAGGAGTTGGGAGTTTGCAGTGAGCCGAGAGCACACCACTGCACCCGAGCCTGAGCGACAGAGCAAGACTCCATCTCTAAAAAATAAACAAACAAACTTAGGTCTCTTTGGCTCCAAAGCTATTGTTTTCTCTCCACTACTATTTTCTGCTGACTCTTCTGGCCTTTTGCATTTTGTTGTAATTGTTATAGTCAACAAGAATCTGACACAGATCTTCGTGTCCATCCTGGTGTCTTTATCATTCTGTAAATATTTGTGGAATAAATGAAAAGGGGACTTTGTTCTTCATGAACTAGGATAATTATCTTCATGGGCTAGGATATTATCGACAGGTTTGGGAAATAGCCCTGTTTAACAAAAGAATATGAATTCAAAATCATCATATTACCCACTAAATTATGGATCCTTTTTTTTTTTTTTTTTTTTTTTTTTTTTTTTTTTTTT
>NC_037682.1:7398108-7459761 GCF_003255815.1 Theropithecus gelada | reverse complement strand
GCAGAGGCCGGATCTCAGCTCACTGCAAGCTCCGCCTCCCGGGTTCACGCCATTCTCCTGCCTCAGCCTCCCGAGTAGCTGGGACTACAGGCGCCCGCCACCTCGCCCGGCTATTTTTTTGTATTTTTTAGTAGAGACGGGGTTTCACCGTGTTAGCCAGGATGGTCTCGATCTCCTGACCTTGTGATCCGCCCGTCTCGGCCTCCCAAAGTGCTGGGATTACAGGCTTGAGCCACCGCGCCCGGCCAATTATGGATCCTTTATTCAAATTATGAGATAGATTAGGTCAATCTACATCAAATCAGTATAGCTCAGTAAGTAAGAGGTTGACTCTAGAGTGAACTTGCCCAGGTTCTTTTCCTGGTTTGTTCTATAAGTTACCTAACATCTGCTTTCTCGTGTACGAAGTGAAGATTACTATTTAGTATTTAGCGTTTAGAATTGTTAGGATTAGGCCAGGCACAGTGGCTCACACTTGTAATCCCAGCACTTTGGGAGGCTAAGGCAGGTGGATCACGAGGTCAGGAGATCGAGACCATCCTGACTAACACGGTGAAACCCCGTCTCTACTAAAAATACAAAAAAATTAGCTGGGCGTGGTGGTGGGCGCCTGTAGTCCCAGCTACTCAGGAGGCTGAGGCAGGAGAATGGCGTGAACCCGGGAGGCAGAGCTTGTAGTGAGCCAAGATTGTGCCACTGCACTCCAGCCTGGGCCACAGAGCGAGACTCCGTCTCAAAAAATAAAAAAGGAATTGTTAGGATTAAATTAGACCTTAGATAAAAGATTCAACAACAGACTGTATAGTAAACATGCATTAGGGAATAATTATTATTATTAACATTACCCATTGTCTTTCCCATTCTGTGTGATTTGATTATGATTATGTTGAATGAGAACTTTTTCCTTGTCTATTACTGAAAATAAGAAAGGATAGTATTTTTCCTTCTCCTTTTTAAAAAGATTCTTACTGTATTTAAGGATATTAGTGGCTTCATAGAGATGATCAATGCATCTTTTATGGCAGGGAGTCGTCGCATGGTGGATGTCATGGATGTGAACACACAGAAAGGCATTGAAATGACCATGGCTCAGTGGACACGCTACTATGAGACCCCAGAGGAGGAGCGAGAAAAACTCTATAATGTCATCAGCCTAGAGTTTAGCCACACCAGGCTGGAGAACATGGTGCAGAGGCCCTCCACGGTTAGTGTAATCATTTTCTTCATATTGTCATTGTCACCAAAAGGGTTGTTTTCGTCTGGGTGTTGGTAACTGATGCTTGTAATGCTAGCACTTTGGGAGGTCAAGGCAGGCAGATCGCTTAAGCTGAGGAGTTTGAGACCAGCCAGGGCAACATGGTGAAACTATATCGCTACAAAAAGTACCCCCCCAAAAAAAAAAAGCTGGGTGTGATGGCACATGCCTGTAGTTCCTCAGCTACTCAGGCTGAGGTGGGAGGATCACCTGAGCCCAGGAGGTTGAGGCTGCAGTGACGGGTGATTGCACCACTGCATTCCAGCCTGGGTGACAGAACAAGACCCTGTCTCAAAAAATTAAAATAAAATGAGTTGTTTTTCTACTGTGAAAATTTATAACTTTTTGCACATACCAAGATTAAGCTGAAGGAAAATAAGACTATTTGACAAGAATAACTTGTATTTTTTAAAGATATATTGATACTGTATTTTGATAAGAATAACTGCATTTTCTGAAATCACTTAAAGTTTTGTGGGGGGGGGGGTGAATTTTTAAATTTATTATAATAAAAAAAAAATTTTTTTTTTTTTAGAGACAGGGTCTCACAATTTTGTCCAGGCTGACCTTGAACTCCTGGGCTCAAGCAATCCTCCCACCTTGGCCTCCCAAAGTGCTGGGATTATAGGCGTGAGCCACCATGCCTGGGCGTGAAATCACTTAATTTTATATAGGGCAGCATTATTCTGATTTGTTTCACCTGTAACTTAATGTAGGCCCATTGACCTTTGGACGTAACGGAGAGGAGTATTAAAATTCACCCTTGGAGCCAGGCGCTCATGCTTGGAATCCCAGCACTTTGGGAGGCCGAGGTGGGTGGATAGCCAGAGGTCAGGAGTTTGAGACCAGCCTGGCCAACATGGCGAAACTCCGTCTCTACTAAAAATACACAAATTAGCCAGGCATGGTTGCATGCGCCTGTAATTCGAGCTACTTGGGAGACTGAGGCAGGAGAAGCGCTTGAACCCGGGAGGCGGAGGTTGCAGTGAGCTGAGATCATGCCACTGCACTCCAGCGTGGGTGACAGAGTGAGACCTTGTCTCAAAAAATAAAAAAAAATAAAAATTCACTCTTGACCAGGCATAGTGGCTCAACTTGTAATCCCAACACTTTGAGAGGCTAAGACAGAGGATTGCTTGAGGCCAGTAGTTCAAGACCAGCCTGGGGAATGTCATGAGACCCTGAAAAATAAAAATTAACATTTTTATTATTTATTTATTTATTTATTATTTTGAGATAGAGTCTCACTTTGTTGCCCAGGATATAGAGTGCAGTGGCGTGATCTTGGCTCACTGCAACCTCCGCCTCCCTGGTTCAAGCAATTCTCCTGCCTCAGCCTCCTGAGTAGCTGAGACTATAGGCCACCATGCACTGCTAATTTTTGTATTTTTTTGGTAGAGACAGGGTTTCATCATGTTGGCCAGGCCGGTCTTGAACTCCTGACCTCAAGTGATCAACCTGCCTCGGTCTCCCAAAGTGCTGGGATTACAGGCATGAGCCACCACACCCAGCCGAAAGGAACTATTTTTATATTAGTAATCATTGCTTGTTTGGTCATGTGGAAGTACAGGAAGACAGGTGGTTAGAATTTAGCCTTCTTGTTAGCCTAATGTGATTTACTAAATAGGAATTTAATGACAGGGATGTAAGAATTCCAGTAACATTATTTATTTGTAATTTTGTTTCCTTAATATTTCTAGAATTTTATTTTATTATCATTATTATTTTTTCATTTATTTTTTTTTTTTGAGACGGAGTCTCACTCTATCGCCCAGGCTGGAGTGCAGTGGCGCGATCTTGGCTCACTGCAAGCTCCGCCTCCCGAGTTCTCGCCATTCTCCTGCCTCAGCCTGCTGAGTAGCTGGGACTACAGGCGCCCGCCACCTCGCCCGGCTAATTTTTTGTATTTTTAGTAGAAACAGGGTTTCGCCGTGTTAGCCAGGATGATCTTGATCTCCTGACCTTGTGATCCGCCCGCCTCAGCCTCCCAAAGTGCTGGGATTACAGGCGTGAGCCACCGCGCCTGGCCTTATTATTATTTTTGAAACAGGTTCTCGCTCTGTTGCCCAGGCTTGAGTGCAGTGGCGTGAACTCAGCTCACTGCAGCCTCCGCCTCCCAGGTTCAAGCAATTCTCCCACCTCAGCCTCTCAAATAGCAGCGATTACAGGAGCACACCACCACACCCAGCTAATTTTTGTATTTTTAGTAGAGACGGGGTTTCACCGTGTTGGCCAGGCTTGTCTTGAACTCCTGACCTTAGGTGATCCACCTGCCTCAGCCTCTCACAGTGTTGGAATTACAGGTGTGAGCCACTGTACCCAGCCAATTTCCAGAATTTTAATTTAAAAATAACAGGATTGGCCACATTCGTTGGCTCATGCCTATAATTCCAGCACTTTGGGAGGCTGAGGCGGGAGAATCCCTTGAGCCTAGGAGTTCAAGACCAGCCTGGATAACATAGCAAGACTCTACAAAAAGTTTGAAGACTTAGCCAGGGATGGTGGCATGCACCTGTAGTCCTGGTTACTCAAGAGACCGAGGTGGGAAGATTGCTTGAGCCTGGGAGGTTGAGGCAGCAGTGAGCTGTGATCACACCACTTCACTCTAGCCTAGCCAACATTGCAAGACTCTGTCTCAAAAAAATAATAAAATGATTAAAAATATATATAAATAGAAGCCAGGCATGGTGGCTCATGCCTGTAATCCTAGCACTTTGGGAGGCAGAGGCAAACAGCTTGCTTGAGCTCAGGGGTTGATACCAGCCTGGGCAACATGGTGAAACCCTATCTCTACAGAAAAATTAGCCGGGCATGATGGCATCCCCCATGTAGTCCCAGCTACTCAGGGGGTTGAGGTAGGAGGATTGCTTGAGCCTAGGAATTTGAGACCAGTCTGAGCAACATAATGAAACCCTGTCTCTACTTTTGGGGGAAAAAAAAAAAAAAAGCTAAGCAGCAACAACAAAAATAGCATAATTGTAGCTATAAATGTAGAACTTGACCTGGTCAATACTTTACCATTATTAAGATCGTGAGGCCGGGCGCGGTGGTTCAAACCTGTAATCCCAGCACTTTGGGAGGCCGAGACGGGCGGATCACAAGGTCAAGAGATTGAGACCATCCCAGCTAACATGGTGAAACCCCGTCTCTCCTAAAAAAATACAAAAAAAAAAAAAAAAAAAAAACTCGCTGGGCGAGTTATCGGGTGCCTGTAGTCCCAGCTACTTGGGAGGCTGAGGCAGGAGGAGAATGGCGTAAACCCGGGAGGTGGAACTTGCAGTGAGCTGAGATCCGGCCACTGCACTCCAGCCTGGGCGACAGAGCGAGACTCAGTCTCAAAAAAAAAAAAAAAAAATTAGATTGTGAAATGTCTCACTATTCCACATGAAGCCTTTTTTGTGGCATCCTGAATTTATTCACTCTGTCCCTAGTTTTAATGATAAAAATGTGACATCAACCTATGAGAGGGCTCGGAAATAGAAAATTATCAAGAGAGCAGGGGCCACACTACCATTATCTTACAGGGATCTAAAACATGACTAGAAAAATCGAACGAGCTATTACCAAGCTCACATTCTAAAAGCAGGTAAGCTTTTTGTGACCTTGCTATGTAAGTAATAATGTTTTATTGGTAGAATAAAAGAGAAGACTTCATGTGGAATTGTCACACATTTCAAAATCTTAATAATGGAAAAGTATTGACCAGGTCAAGTTTTACTTTTTTTTTTTTTTTTTTTTTGAGACAGAGTCTCGCTCTGTCGCCCAGGCTGGAGTGCAGTGGCGCGATCTCCACTCACTGCAAGCTCCTTCTCCCGGCTTCACACCATTCTCCTGCCTCAGCCTCCCGTGTAGCTAGGACTACAGGCGCCCGCCACCACACCCGGCTAATTTTTTGTATTTTTAGTAGAGACGGGGTTTCACCGTGTTAGCCAGGATGGTCTCGATCTCCTGACCTTGTGGTCCGCCCGTCTCGGCCTCCCAAAGTGCTGGGATTACAGGCGTGAGCCACCACGCCCGGCTAAGTTTTACATTTATAGCTAGAGGCCTGGCACGGTTGCTCACACCTCTAATCCCAGCACTTTGGGAGGCCAAGGTTGGTGGATCACTTGAGCCCAAGAGTTCGAGACCACTTGGGAAACTGAGGCACAAGAATCGCTTGAACCCGGGAGGCAGAAGTTGCAGTGAGCTGAGATGGTGCCACTGCACTCCAGCCTGTGCAACAGAATGAGACCCTGTCTCAAAACAAACAAAAAAACATTTATAGCTACAATCATGTTATTTTTGTTGTTGCTGTTTCTATTGGTAGAATTCTTATTCCCCCCATAGTATATCCCTTCATTTATCTAGGTCTTTTCCAGTAAATTTTACTAGTGCTTTTTTAAAAACCAGCTTTATTGAGGTAAAATTGATGTTCAGTAAAGTGGACCCCCATTTTTAAATTTTTTTTTATTTCTTATTTTTGAGACGGAGTCTCACTCTGTCGCCCAGGCTGGAGTGCAGTGGCACGATCTCGGCTCACTGCAACCTCCGCCTCCTGGGTTCACACCATTCTCCTGCCTCAGCCTCCCGAGGAGCTAGGATTACAGGCGCCCGCCACCACGCCCGGCTTGTTTTTTGTATTTTTTTTTAGTAGAGACGGGGTTTCACTGTGTTAGCCAGGATGGTCTCGATCTCCTGACCTCGTGATCCACCCGCCTCGGCCTCCCAAAGTGCTGGGATTACAGGCGTGAGCCACCGCGCCCGGCCCGACCCCCATTTTAAGTGTGCATTTCAATGAGTTTTGACAGACATATTTATTGATGTGAGTAACCACCACAATCAAAATACAGAAAATAAGCCAGGTGCAGTAGCTTACGCCTATAATCCCAGCACTCTGGGTGGGCAGATCACTTGAAGTCAGGAGTTCAAGACCAGCCTGGCCAACATGGTGAAACCCTGCCTCTACTAAAAATACAAAAATTAGCTGGGTATGGTGGTGGGCGCCTGTGATCCCAGCTACCTGGGAGGTTGAGGTGGGAGAATCGCTTGAAATCAGGAGGCAGAGGTCACAGTGAGCCATGATCATGCCGCTGAACTCCAGCCTGGGTGACAGAGCAAGACCCTGTCTCAAAAAATAAATAAATAAATGGTGGGGCGCGGTGGCTCAAGCCTGTAATCCCAGCACTTTGGGAGGCCGAGACGGGTGGATCACAAGGTCAGGAGATCAAGACCATCCTGGCTAACATGGTGAAACCCCGTCTCTACTAAAAAATACAAAAAACTAGCCGGGCGAGGTGGTGGGCGCCTGTAGTCCCAGCTACTTGGGAGGCTGAGGCAGGAGAATGGCGTGAACCCAGGAGGCGGAGCTTGCAGTGAGCTGAGATCGCGCCACTGCACTCCAGCCTGGGCGACAGAACGAGACTCCGCCTCAAAAAAAAAGAAATTCTTCTTTCTGTGAATGAATGCATGGTAAAAAAAAAAAAAAAAAAATACTCTTACATTCTGAACCCTTCCTCTCCCCATTTAGACATGGGAGCTTACAGTGTATTAAGCAAGTACTTTATTCATTATTCTGTTAAAGGCATTCCCACAGACAACACACAGAGATGGGAGATGGTGGCTACTACATTAAGTAACTAATGACCCACGGAAAAAAAAAAAAAAGCATCCAGGGCTTATTCAATGTTCTGGGACCAGTGGATGCTTGGTTAAAATTGTTGGCGCCGTGAGCATGGAGCAGCAGGTTAACCTTAACAGTTGCACCTCGTCTTGTTTCTTCCATGTCAGTGGTGATGCTTTCTAAATACTCTCCCACAATTAACATCTGGGTATCCTCTAGACAACTGCTTCATATCATGCGCAACTGTATGCATTTGTCTCGATTTGCATTATAAGGGAAGTAAGTGACCAGATACATAGATGTTGTTACAAAGCTTACCAGATACATGTTTTTTGTAACCATATTAGTGTAAAATGTTGCAATTCGTATTGCTTTCACTTCTCTTTTTTTTTTTTTTTCAGCCAATATTAGTTAAAAGATTCCTGACTGGGCCTGGTGGCTCATGCCTGTAATCCCAGCACTTTGGGGGGCCATGGCTGGTGAATCACCTGAGGTCAGAAGTTCGAGACCAGCCTGGCCAAGATGGTGGAACCCTGTCTCTACCAAAAAATACAAAAATTAGTTAGGTGCAGTGGCAGGCATCTGTAATCCCAGCTACTCGGGAGGCTGAGGCAACAGAATTGCTTGAACCTGGGAGGCGGAGGTTGCAGTGAGCTGAGATCGCACCACAGTACTCCAGCCTGGGTGACAGAGCAAGACTTTGTCTCAAAAAAAAAAAAAAAGATTTCTGTACTCTCACATTATTTCAAAATGGTAAAAGTGTTTACATTTAATCCTTACAACATATCTTTGAAGTAATTATCTTAGTTTTGTGTGTGTATGGTTTTGGGTTTTTTATTGAGACAGTCTTGCTCTGGTTGCCCAAGCTGGAGTACAGTGGTGATTGTAGCTTACTGCAGCCTCAAATTCCTGGGTTTAAGCAAACCTCCCATCTTAGCCTCACAAGTAGCTAGGACTATAGGTACATGCCACCATACCTGGCTATTTTTTAATTTTATTTATTTAATTTATTTTTTTGAGACGGAGTTTCGCTCTTGTTGCCCAGGCTGGAGTACAGTGGCACGATCTCGGCTCACCAGAACCTCAGCCTCCCAGGTTCAAGCGATTCTCCTGCCTCAGCCTCCCGAGTAGCTGGGATTATAGGCATGCGCCACCATGCCCAGCTAAGTTTTTTTTTTTTTTTTTCTTCTTAAGACAGAGTCTCGCTCTGTTGCCCAAGCTGGAGTGCAGTGGCACAATCTCTGCTCACTGCAAGCTCCGCCTCCTGGGTAGACGCCATTCTCCTGCCGCAGCCTCCCGAGTAGCTGGGACTACAGGCGCTTGCCACCATGCCTGGCTAATTTTTTGTATTTTCAGTAGAGACAGCATTTCACCATGTTAGCCAGATGGTCTCGATCTCCTGACCTCGTGATCCACCGCCTTGGCCTCCCAAAGTGTTGGGATTACAGGCGTGAGCCACCGCACCCAGCCTAATTTTGTATTTTTAGTAGAGACAGGGTTTCTCCGTGTTGGTCAGGCTGGTCTTGAACTCCCAACCTTGGGTGATCCGCCTGCCTCGGCCTCCCAAAGTGTTGGGGATTACAGGCGTGAACCACTGCAACTGACTTGTGTTTTATTGTGAAGAGCTGGGTTCTCACTGTGTTGCCCAGGTTGGTCTTGAACTCCTGGGTTTAAGTGATCTTCCCACCTTGGCCTTCCAAAGCTCTGGGATTTCAAGCGTGAGCCATTGTGCCTGGTCTGTCTTAGTTTTATAGATGAGTTCCAGGGCCTTATATAGTCTTGAAAAGACATGACGGACCTGGAGCTTCTTATTCCTAAGCTGGTAGTTTCTGTAGCACATTGTCAATACAAGGCTACAAATCCATACTGGATTTTTTTTTTTTAAGCCTAACTTTTGGCATCTTAATTGTTCTAACAATGGTATATATTTTGCTGAGTTTATAGATACCTTCCAGACAATACCTTTTATTGGATTAAAAATAAAACAAATTATATGAGTATTGACATAGAAGAGAGTTCATAGTTATACACTATTGCATCAATAATGATTCTATTTTGACTAGTTCTGTCTTTACTATTATCATTTGATGGAATTATGATCTTTATTCTCATATAACAATTATTTCTAGGATGGTTGCCTAGTAATCCTAAGATTCGCCAACAGATTGTTTTAATTTACTTACAATTAAATTATAGTTTTTTGTTGTGTATTTTAAGAAATTCTGCTTTTCTTGACTTTAAAATTATCTTTGACCCCAACCTTTCCCTTGGAGCCCAAGTGTTTCCTCCTTCTATTTAAAGGTGGATTTCATTGACTGGGTAGACAACATGTGGCCAAGGCACTTGAAGGAAAGCCAGACTGAATCAACAAATGCCATCTTGGAGATGCAGTACCCTAAAGTGCAGAAGTAAGTGAAGCGCCCTGCATCTTCCTCCGCATGCTGTGGGAGACCAAAGTAATAGCAAGGATTTGCTTCTCCCTTAAAAGCTTTGCTCTGTGTCCTAAATGATTAAAAAGATGAATTATTTAAAGATTAGACTTCACAGTTCCACAAGGAAGAGTGTATATGAGCATACCATAGCACACAACCACATGGTTAAAGGAAAAAAAAAACTTAACATTTTAGTCAATAGGGTAGGAAAAAAACCACCTTTTTCTGATAATGTGATGACTTGAAAATGCATTGCTTTTTCTCCTTCTGGAACTTGATTAGGTGAAAGATAAAGGGAGTATACAAGAGGAGAGTATGGCATTTTGGTGGGGCAGATGTACTTTCTTCCATCGGTACACTAATGCTGCTGCTTTTTTTGGGTCAGGTACTGTCTAATGAGTGTTCGAGGCTGCTATACTGACTTCCATGTGGACTTTGGTGGTACCTCTGTTTGGTATCACATCCATCAAGGGGGAAAGGTATGGTCATAGTTGTGATAGGGGTTGGAATCTGAAGTTGGTTATGACTTTGCTTCAGTTCATGTATGCTTAATATACCCTGGAAATGAATCTGTTAGGGAATTGTCTCCATTCATATCTGGAAAGAATTATAGATTAAGTTCACCTTCTTGGCTAGTGTTCGGTAGAAATTAGTATTCATCTAGTTCACTATCATTATACCATTGGCACAGCACTTAGTAAATCTCAAGAGTCCTGTTTCTAGATTCCTGAATCAGAGTTCTCCAAATAAATAGTGGAAGGGAACACAAATTTTGGATAGATTCACTGTGAAGTCAGCAAATTAAGATCTAAACGAACTTTCCCTCTGTGTAGCCGTTGGTCTGAAATGTGGCCAAAGGAAGCCTTTAAGTTCTTTTTGAGGATGTAAATAGGTTATGAAGGATTATCTTTATTCATTCAGTTATATTCCAGTTTGTGAAAATGCTTCTGAATGCTATATGAGAATGGAAATCTAGAATTAATACCCGAGGTTTATAGTATTACACTGTTGTTACTCTTTTTTCTCTTACTTGCAGTGAATGCATTTATAAGAGAAAAGTAGAACTAGAATGAGAACAGATAATGCCTTATTTAAAACATGAGGTCTTGGCTGGGCATGGTGGCTCACGCCTGTAATTCCAGCACTTTGGGAGGCTGAGGTGGGCGTATCACCTGAGGTCAGGAGCTCGAGACCAGCCTGACCAACATGGAGAAAGCACATCTCTACTAAAAATACAAAATGAGCCAGGCGTGGTGGTGCATGCCTGTAATCCCAGCTACTTGGGAGGCTGAGGCAGGAGAATCACTTGAATCCAGGAGGTGGAGGTTGTGGTGAGCTGAGATCGTGCCATTGCACTCTAGCCTAGGCAACAAGAGAGAAACTCTGTCTCAAAAAAAAAAAAAAAAAAGAAACAAACAACAACAACAAAAACATGAGGTCTTTTCCGGGCACAGTGGCTCACACCTGTAATCTAGCACTTTGGGAGGCCAAGGTGGGCGGATCATAAGGTCAGGAGATTGAAAACATCTTGGCCAACATGGTGAAACCCCATCTCTACTAAAAATACAAAAGTTAGCTGGACGTTGTGGTGCATGCCTGTAGTCCCAGCAACTCTGGAGGCTGAGGCAGGAGAATCCTTTGAACCCAGAAGGCAGAGGTTGCAGTGAGCCAAGATCATGCCACTGCACTCTAGCCTGGACTACAAGAGTGAAGCTCCATCTAAAAAAAAAAAGTCTTAAGCAGAACAACTGTCTCCAAATCCAAAAGTCATTTTGTTTACTTCAGATCCCTTTAAGCCCTGTTGATCTTAGTTACTATCTTGGACAAAACAACCTGAGCCAGTCTCTTGAAGATACTGTGCCTAATTAACTGTGCTACTTAGGACTCTGGAGGCCAGACAGTCAGAGGTGTTTAAGGGACTGTCTAGGTAATGAGATGAATGTCCCTCTTCTCTCTGAGTCCTGGATGGGTTCCCTAGTCAACTCCCAGGGAAGCCTTAATGCTGCTGGATCAAGTGGAGGATAAGAAAGATCTACTGCTTTGGACCTTCTAAGGTTTACCAAATAGTCAAGTTCTATAGGCTGGGAAAATTGCTTGCCTTTCTTCTACCTGGTGGTCTTAATTTTGTACCTGTTTATCAGTTGAGGCAGACGACTGGGTCATGTCAATGGCTGTTAACAGACTAAAGTTTTTTAACTCACAGGTCTTCTGGCTCATCCCCCCTACAGCCCACAACCTGGAGCTGTACGAGAATTGGCTGCTGTCAGGGAAACAGGGAGACATCTTTCTGGGTGACCGGGTATCAGATTGTCAGCGCATTGAGCTCAAGCAGGGCTATACCTTCGTCATTCCCTCAGGTAAGCAAAATGGGAACAGTGGGTTATTTAGCCACTTTTTTTCTTAATGAAAAAGAAATTGATGGATAACCACCAAGGATAGTTACGATGCTGGGGTCTGCAGAAAACAACAGTGTTTCTTCCTGTCATGATGGAGTAGATGCTGAGGTTTTGTTTGTTTTCTTTTCAGTTTGAAAAGGCAGTGGCTTTCCAATAAAGTATGTTAAGAATTGCCAGCAGAGGCTTTTCAGATATACACGTTTGGGCTCTGCATTAGCCCTAGTAATTTAGAATCTCTGTAGATAAGACCTGTTCTGCAGGTGATACACAATCTATGTTGAAGAGCTGCCTAATATTCTAGGGAATGACTGTGAAGGCTAGAGTGCTCAAGTCAGGGATGTTTTTGATCAAGTCATTAAATCAAAGTAAGTGCTTATAAAGATCACAGATTTTGGAGTCACAGACCTCTATTAGGATTCTGACTATGCATTTACCTGCTAGATACTATGCTTAGAGCAAATAATTAAATCTGTGTCTCATTTTGTTATAAGGAATATAAATGAGAACACATGTAAACCAAGCTTATCCAGCCTACAGGCCACAGGCCTCATGCAGCCCAGGATGGCTTTGACTGTGGTCTAACACAAATTCATAAACTTTCTTAAAACATGAGATTTTTTTTTTTTTTGCAATTTTTTTCAAGGTCATCAGCTGTCATTAGTATTAGTATATTTTATTTTATTTATTTACTTATTTTGAGATGGAGTCTCACTCTGTAGGCCCAGGCTGGAGTACAATAGCGCAGTCTCAGCTCACTGCAACCTCTGCCTCCCAGGTCCCAGTTCAAGCAATTCTCCTGCCTCAGCCTCCCAAGTAGCTGGGATTACAGGAGCGCCCCACCATGCCCAGCTAATTTTTGAGTTTTTACTAGAGATGGGGTTTCACCATGTTGGCCAGGCTGATCTTGAACTCCTCACCTCATGATCCACCCGCCTCGGCCTCCCAGATTGCTGGGATTATAAGCGTGAGCCACCGCGTCTGGCCATGTTAGCATATTTTATGTGTTGCCCAAGCAATTCTTCTTCCAGTGTGGCCCAGGGAAGCCAACAGATTGGACAGCCCTGAATTGTAAACTGTCTTGTACAGAGCCTGGTTTATAGTTGGTGCTCCAGTAAATGTTTATTGTGTGCTAAACATTTGATGTGCATTTTCTCATTTAATGCTCATGAGCAACCATAAGAAGTATTATTTATCCTGGTTTTATATAGGAAATTGAGGCTTTGAGAGATTAACTTGACAAACCACTGAGAAGCAGAATCAGAGTGAAGAGTGTGATCTAGGGGTCTTATACTAGTTCTCTGAGAGAGACTTACTGTAATGTGTATTTTCAGCCACTGCCCTCTGTTCCCTTTCTTCTAGGCTGGATTCATGCTGTGTATACTCCTACAGACACGTTAGTGTTTGGGGGCAATTTTTTGCATAGCTTCAACATCCCTATGCAGTTAAAAATATACAACATTGAAGATCGGACACGGGTAAGTAATCTTATATAACAGTTGGATGTGAAGAGGTTTACTCCAGTTAAGATAGATGTTACAAGAGATTCATTCATGGTTTGTCAAAACTTCCATTTTTCTTTCAGTTAAAATGCAGTGTTGACATTTTGGGAACACACAAAATTTTAAATTTAATGTATTTTTTTTTAAAGGCAGAATCTTGTTCTGTTTTCCAGGCTAGAGTGCAGTGGCGTGATCACGGATGACTGCAGCCTCAACCTCCCAGGCTCAAGCATCCTTCTGCCTCAGCCTCCCAAGTAGCTGGGACTACGGGCGCACACCACAGCTGACTAATTTTTTATTTTTTTCATAGAGACTTGGTCTTGCTGCGTTTCCCAGGCTAGTCTAGAACTCCTGGTTCAAGCAGTCCTCCAGCCTCAACCTCCCAAAGTGCTGGGATTACAGGTGTGAGCCACTGCGACTGGCCAAATAAAAATTTTAACACAATTTACATACTCAATTTTGGGGACTCCAATTCTGTGAGGTTTTTGGTATCTTGGATTTTTCTTTCCTTTTTTTTTTTTTTCCTTAATTTTTTAGCCAACACCATTGTGAATGGGAGAAAAGTAACATTTTTTTCTTTTAATTTTTGGGACAGAGTCTCACTCTGTTGCCCATGCTGGTGTGCAATGGCACAGTCATGGCTCACTGCAGCCTCAACCTCCCCGGGCTCAATTGATCCTCCCACCGTAGCCTCCCAGGTAGCTGGGACTACAGGCACACGCCACCACACCCAACTAATTTTTTTTGTATTTTTTGGAGATGGGTTTTTGGCTATGTTGCCCAGGCTTGTCTGGAACTCTTGGGCTCAAGTGATCTGCCCGCTTTGGCCTCCTAAAGTGCTGGGATTACAGGTGTGAGCTACTGCATCCAGCAGTATCTTGGATTATTATAAGGCCAGACATGGACCTCTGGTAATCTTTTGAGCCATGTGTTTCATTTTTATGCTCACAGAATAATTTGGTGTAATGGGGCTTAACTCAAGTTTTAGAACTTTAAATTCATGTATCTTTTTCTACACTGATGACTACACTCAAAAGCATCTTACTTTAATTATATAAATGTATATACTATTTTTCTCAACTGGGGTTTTAAGAGAGAATTAAGCCCAAAATAAAATAATTTGTATATCTTATTTTCTCAGTTTTTCCCTAGGATGATACACAGCTGATACCATTCTAGAGGCATAGAAAAAAGTTAATTTATTATATACAATGGATACCTCAAGGCAAGAGTTGACAAACTTTTTCTGCAAAGGACCAGATAGTAAATATTTTAGGCTTCATAGGTCATAAAGTATCTGTTGTGACTGTTTAACCCTACCTTGTAGCATGAAATACTTAAACAAATGAGTATGGCTCAAATAACACAACATTTTATTCATAGACACTGAAAGTTGAATTTCACATAACTTTAACATGTCACAGAATACTCAAGTTTTTTTTCAACCATTAAAAAATGTAAAAAGCGATCCTTTTATAGTTCATGATCATGATGATTAGGTGTTCGTGCACGTACGTGAAAGGTGCCACCCTTGAACCTTGTTACTATTAACACGTCAGCACATTACCTGTCTGACCCGGAGGAAAAAAAAAAAGGTAAAAAACACTCTTAGGGGCCGGGCGCGGTGGCTCAAGCCTGTAATCCCAGCACTTTGGGAGGCCGAGACGGGCGGATCACGAGGTCAGGAGATCGAGACCATCCTGGCTAACACGGTGAAACCCCGTCTCTACTAAAAAAATACAAAAAAACTAGCCGGGCGAGGTGGCGGGCGCCTGTAGTCCCAGCTACTCGGGAGGCTGAGGCAGGAGAATGGCGTGAACCCGGGAGGCGGAGCTTGCAGTGAGCTGAGATCTGGCCACTGCACTCCAGCCTGGGTGACAGAGCAAGACTCCGTCTCAAAAAAAAAAAACACTCTTAGTTCACAGGAATCATAAAAAGAGGCAGCAGGCCAAATCTACTAAGTGTTGTTTGCTGGCTAGCCTCCATCGTAGAGAATGAGGGCTTATTGTTTAGCAGAATTCTAATTGGTAAGGGCTGAATCATATATGAAAGTATAGATGATACTGGGATTAAACAGCAATTAGAATATTTGGGGGTTGCGATGTTTGTTAAGTTACTCTCAAGTAGCTTAGCATAATACTAAGCTAGTATGAAGATCAGCAAACGTGGGGAAATGTTAACAGTTGGAGAATTGCAGAGAAGAGCGTAGAAGTATTATGGTACTGCTCTTGGAACCTTTTGGTAGAATTAAAAGTATTAAAAATTTAAAAATAGTAATTAATGAGGAATTCACAACTCTTATGAGGAATGGTTACTGACCTATGTACTGCAATAATAGTAAACCATTATAGTGCCTATTTTGCAAAATTTATTTTGGTGTAGGAGCTACTTATCACTATATACACCATTGGTATTATTGTTGGAGTTACAAGAATTGCCCTACTAGTAGAATTAAGATAGGAAGCCAGTGCTTCTTCAAGACATTTTATAAAAGTACATTTCTGTTTATTTTTTTGTTTGTTTTTTTTTTTTTTTTTTTTTTTTTTGAGACGGAGTCTCGCTCTGTAGCCCAGGCTGGAGTGCAGTGGCCGGATCTCAGCTCACTGCAAGCTCCGCCTCCCGGGTTCACGCCATTCTCCGGCCTCAGCCTCCCGAGTAGCTGGGACTACAGGCGCCCGCCACCTCGCCCGGCTAGTTTTTCGTATTTCTTAGTAGAGACGGGGTTTCACCGTGTTAGCCAGGATGGTCTCGATCTCCTGACCTCGTGATCCGCCCGTCTCGGCCTCCCAAAGTGCTGGGATTACAGGCTTGAGCCACCGCGCCCGGCCTGTTTATTTGTTAAGAGTAACAAAAGTACAGGTCAGGCACAGGGGCTCATGCCTGTAATCCCAACCCTTTGGGAGCCCAAAGTGGGAGGAGTACGTGAAGCAAGGAGTGTGAGACTATCCTGGGCAACAAAGCTGGGTGTGGTGGCACATGCCTGTAATCCTAGCTACTGGAGAGGCTGAGGTGAGAGGATTGCTTGAACCTAGGAGTTCCAGGTTGCAGCGAGCTATGATGGTGCCACTGTACTCCAGCCTGGGTGGAAGAGTGAGACACAGTCTGTTAATTTAAAAAAAAAAAAAAAAAAGTCTATTCTAAAGCAGGTAAGTATTCTAAAATAGGGAAAATGTTTCAAAAAAGAAAAAATGTATAATTCCATAGTAAAATACTCCCATTTAACTCTCTGTCATTCTTAGAGGTAATTATGTACCCATTTTAAGATTCAGTCTGAAAATTAGTTTTTAGAGTGCGTTCACTTTTTGTGGCCAAAGATGACTCTTATATCTGGGGCTTAACTGGTTCAGTTTCAGGGAAGAAAAGGAAAATATATATTCAGTAACATAAAGTGAGCACCTTATCCCTGCATGAAGAGTTTTCTGCATAAAGAGAAGAAAAATAAGAGAAAAAATTTTTAAAAAGGCCGGGCACAGTAGCTCACACCTGTAATCCAGGCACTTTGGGAGGCCGAGGCGGGCGGATCACCTGAGGTCGGAAAGTTGAGACCAGCCTGACCAACATGAAGAAACCCTGTCTCTACTGAAAATACAAAATTAGCCAGGCATGGTGGCACATGCCTGTAATCCCAGCTACTTGGGAGGCTGAGGCAGGAGAATTGTTTGAACCCAGGAGGCGGAGGTTGCAGTGAGCCGAGATTGCACCATTGCACTCCAGCCTGGGCAATAAGAGCGAAACTCTGTCTCAAAAAATAAACAAACAAACAAACAAATAAATAAATGGAAAAAAGAGTCCTACAAACTCTTAACTGGGAAAAACTCATCTTGATTTATCTGATTCCTAAACTTTATCAAAAATTTCAGTGTCTAATCAATTGTTTTTCTATTTTTTCTAAGAATGGCTTATTTAATTTCAAATAAAATCTTTCTGTAGTCCCATAAAATTTCATTGTGTTTCGTATATTTGTACACATAGCAATTTTTTATTGCTTTCCATACCAACTTTTTATGTGAAAATGTCAACCTGGCATTCATTTGATATGTTACTAATCTCTATAAAGTTATAAAAATCTCTATAAAGTTAAGAGAATGTATAGGGAATGCTTTACCAAAGAAATACAAAGCATGTTGCAAACAAGACAATGTTCTGGTCACTTTTGCCATACCAATGTAGAAATTTACTATTACTTAAGTGTTGGTAATTATTCTAATAGTGCTTAAAGGCTCAATAATTTTATAATGGGGAGTTTTAAAAATTCTTTCCAAAAAATGCTAACCGAGTCTTAGAAATTGATATGCAGCATGAGTAAAATGTAATGGGGTCAGGTTGGGTATGTGGTATCTCTTGGCTTTAATTAATACAGTCTTATAAAGTTACAAGCAAAAACTCAAAATTTTAATGCCTGTATTTCATATTTTCTTCCTTTTTTCTTTCTTTTTTATTTATTTATTTATTTATTTATTTTTGACACAGGGTCTCATTCTGTCGCCCAGGCTGGAGTGCAGTGGCATGATCTCAGCTCATTGCAGCCTCAACCTCCTAGGCTCAAGTGATCCTCCTGCCTCAGCCTCCTAAGTAGCTGGGACCACAGACACACACCACCACACCTGGCTAATTTTTTTATTTTTATTTTTTTGTGGAGATGAGGTTTTACTAAGCTGCCCAGGCTGGTCTCGAACTCCTGGGTTCAAGCAATCCTCCGGCCTCAGGCCCCCAAAGTCTTGGGACCATGGGCGTGAGCCACTATGCCCAGACTCTTCTTTTTTTAAAACTGTCATTATTACTCAGCTTTCAGCTGATTTCCAGAGGGCTTCAGAATTTGGAGTTGTCCTGAACTCCTAATAAAAACCCTTCCAGAAAATGTTGCTACACTTAAAAGGCTAATGGAGAGGCATAGTGTATTATATTTAATTTTGAGGGACCAAGTACCTATTGGTTCTCTCTCTCCTCTGTCTCCCTTAGTCAGAAATAAATTAATTTTACTTTTGTCTAAGAGAGTCATTCTTTTAGTTGTTGAAGTTTTAGCCACATAAGAACCCAGAATCAGGGTCTGGCTACTATGCATTAGAAAACTGATTGGGTCTGACATGAAAAGTACATCTCTCCTGCCTTGCCATGGGGAGAGTGATCTCCTTAGTCCCCACTGATGCCCTGTGGCCTGGTGACAGTTTTTCAAAAGGGACTCCTATCTAGTTCTCCATGATTCAGGAAGACTACTTGATATAGAGTTTGAAAAGGGGTAGGTGAAGTCATTCCTACAATATGGGAGGAGATGGGAACATTCTCAGGAGCTGCATATTCAAAACAATCTTAAAAGTATCATTTGGCTTATCCTTTTGAAATATGACCTCTCTAAAAGAAAGCTGTATGTCCAGGCACGGTGGTTCATGCCTGTAATCCCAAGTACTTTTTGGGAGTTTGAAGTGAAGGATCACTTAATCCCAGGAGTTTGAGACCAGCCTGGACAACATAGTGAGACCCTATCCCTACCAAAAATTAACCCCTTTCCAATTTTCCCCAATAATACCAGTGGCACTTGGCAGCTGCAATTTTTATTTTTTATTTTTTTTCTTTGAGACACGGTTTCGCTGTTGTCCAAACTGGCGTGCAATGGCGTGATCTCAGTTCACTGCAACCTCCACCTCCCAGGTTCAAGCGATTCTCCTGCCCCAGCGTTCCGAGTAGCTGAGATTACAGGCATGTGCCACCACGCTAATTTTTGTATTTCTAGTAGAGATGGGGTTTCACCAGGCTGGTCTCAAACTCGTTTTTTTTTGTTTGTTTGTTTGTTTTTGAGACAGAGTCTTGCTCTGTCGCCCAGGCTGGAGTGCAGTGGCGTGATCTCTGCTCACTGCAAGCTCCGCCTCCCGGGTTCATGCCATTTTCCTGCCTCAGCCTCCCGAGTAGCAGGCACTATAGGCGCCCGCCACCAGGCATGGCTAATTTTCTTGTGTTTTTAATAGAGACGAGATTTCACTGTGTTAGTCAGGATGGTCTCTATCTCCTGACCTCATGATCTGCCCACCTCAGCCTCCCAAAGTGCTGGGATTATAGGTGTGAGCCACCACGCCCAGCGGCTGCAGCATTTACCCCAGGATAACTTTGTCATGAACTGTCTCACTATTATTTTCGCATCACTCCAGTATACTGACTTTGAAAAAAAAAGATATCAATCTATTTATAGCATTCTGTTTTTAGTGGTGCTATTTCCGCTTACAAAATATAGTTATTCTTGATTGCTGAAAATGTCAGATCCTAGAAAACGTAGCATTCCTGTGCATAATGTTAACATCATTCTTGTCCGGGCATGGTGGCTTACGCCTGTAATCCCAGCACTTTGGGAAGCTGAGGCAGGCAAATCACTGGAGGTCAGGAGTTCAAGACCAGCCTGGCCAACATGGTGAAACCCCATCTCTACTAAAAATACAATTGGCCAGGCGCGCTGGCTCACACCTGTAATCCCAGCACTTTGGGAGGCCAAGGCGGGTGGATCACCTGACGTCTGGAGTTCAAAACCAGTCTGACCAACATGGAGAAAGTGTGTCTCTACTAAAAATACAAAATTAGTCCCGCGTGGTGGCGCATGCCTGTAATCCCAGCTACTCGGGAGGCTGAGGCAGGAAAATCTCTTGAACTCAGAGGTGCAGGTTGCGGTGAGCCAAGATCACGCCATTGGACTACAACCTGGGCAACAAGAGCGAAACTCTAAATAAATATAGCTGGGTGCAGTGGCTCATGCCTGTAATCCCAGCACTTTGGGAGGCCGAGGTGGGTAGATCACCTGAGGTCAGGAGTTCGAGACCAGCCTGGCCAAGATGGTGAAACCACGTCTCTACTAAAAATACAAAAATTAGCTGGGCGTGTTGGTGCACACCAGTAATCCCAGCTACTTGGGAGGCTGAGGCAGGAGAATCGCTTGAACCCAGGAGGTAGAGGTTGCAGTGAGCCGAGATTGCACCATTGCAGTCCAGCCTGGGCAACAAGAGCAAAACTCCGTGTCAGAAAATAGTAAAAATAATTAATTAATTTCAAATAACAATTAGCCGGGTGTAGGGGCACACACCTTTAATCCCAGCTATTCAGGAGTCTGAGGCAGGAGAATCGCTTGAACCCAAATAATAATGATATATCATTCATGAACAGTTTTTGGCCAAAGATTCATTTGATGGATCCGATTTTTCTGAAATAGACAATCCTGACGATTCAGACTATCCTGCTGTTTTGTTTAGAAATAACTCCAAGGACAGTTTTTATATTTTATTCTCACCTTGAAAATCAGATTTCCTTCAGCATCAAAAAGCATGTTTATGTAAAATTACATGAGCGCTGGCCGCGAGCTGCTCTTTTATTTTCTAAAAGGGAAATGGGTTAATAAATTAGCCAGGTGTGGTGGCACACACCTGTAATCTCAGCTACTGGGGAGGCTTTGGTGGGGGGATGATAGCCTGGGCGAAAGAGCAAGACCCTGCCTCTAAAAATAAAAGTTTAAAAAATGGTTTTTAAAAAAGGCAACAAAATATATTTAGGATAGTCCCCATCATTGGTCTTCCTCACTGATTAATCTGTGCTGATTTGTCCTTTCCTGGGCTGTAATATATCTGAAGAGTACTTTTTAAAATTAGTATCCAGCTGAAATAATAATGAAAATGCTCTTTTGGGGAGAATGGAAAGAAAATTAAGATAGTGATTGATTAGGTCGTATGGAACGTTAATCTGGTTTGTGGACATACCATTTTGGCAGACTACAAAGTTTGAGGCAGGCAAACTGAGCATCAGTAGTGGGGAAAATACCCAACTTGGTGCCCTAGACTAGACACGGTCTGAGAGTGAGTCTCTCGTCAAACTTTAGTGTATGTAATTACATAATATTAACATGTCACTTCATCTCATGTCCTGTTTTTCCATGAGATTCTTTGTTCCATGGCCTTCTGATTCAGGGGCAAACATAGTAAAGCAAGAGTACTTTGCATACCTTTTTCTCAAGTATTTTGTGTCTTACTCTTACATTTTACTCTGTCCCAAAACCCAAACTTTCATTTTGATGCCTTCCCACTTAACCAAGACAGTTTCTTGGTGGTTCTAAATGGTCTTCCTCAAGTACCGTTTTTTGGGGTGTTTTTTTTTTGTTTTGGTTTCTTTGAAGACAGAGTCTCACTCTGTAGCCTAGACTGGAGTGCAGAGGCATGATCTCAGCTCACTGCAACCTCCGCCTCCCAGGTTCAAGTGATTCTCATTCCTCAGCCTTCTGGGTAGCTGGGATTACAAGGTGTGCACCACCACACCTGGCTGATTTTTGTATTTTTAGTAGAGGCAGGGTTTCACCATGTTGATCAGGCTGGTCATGAACTCCTGACCTCAAGTGATCCACCCATCTGGGCCTCCTAAGTACCCTTTATCTTTAGTGATTATTTCTCAAGACCAACATTTTCTTTTTTTTTTTTTTTTTTTTTTTTTTTTTTTTTTTTTTTTTTTTTTTTGAGACAGAGTCTCGCTCTGTCGCCCAGGCTGGAGTGCTGTGGCCGGATCTCAGCTCACTGCAAGCTCCGCCTTCCGGGTTCACGCCATTCTCCTGCCTCAGCCTCCCGAGTAGCTGGGACTACAGGCGCCCGCCACCTCGCCCGGCTAGTTTTTTGTATTTTTTAGTGGAGACGGGGTTTCACCATGTTAGCCAGGATGGTCTCGATCTCCTGACCTCGTGATCCGCCCGTCTCGGCCTCCCAAAGTGCTGGGATTACAGGCTTGAGCCACCGCGCCCGGCCCAAGACCAACATTTTCTAAGTTGATGGTTTTACTTAAGTTTTTGCTTCAGATGCCAAGCTGGGTTTGCAGGTTGACTGGTGAGAGTATTTCCTGGGTTAATGATTGCAGTGATTCCGTTTGTTGTACTCTCTCTCCTTGAAAATGGTCATCTTTTCTCTATTATATTCCTCTGTAGGTTCCAAATAAGTTTCGCTATCCATTCTACTATGAGATGTGTTGGTATGTGTTGGAGCGCTATGTGTACTGCATAACCAACCGTTCCCACCTAACCAAGGAATTTCAGAAAGAGTCCCTTAGCATGGGTAAGTATTCTGTCTATAGGAACTTTGAAGACACCACTTAGGACTGAGGGTGAGGCCCGAAATACTCAGTAGGCTGTCTCTCAATATGTTCTTGGTTTTTTAATTCATCTACTTGGAAGTACCAAATTCATTCATTGGAATTGAATACCAGTTACCGGTTACCTACCCAGATGTGAGTTAATGGCCAAATGAAATACTCTGGATCTGGTCTTTGTCTGAGTTGCTATTAGCTCCTCAAGGGTGATCAAGTGGGACATGCTGGTTCACGCCTGTAATCCTAGCACTTTGGGAGGCCAAGGTGGGCAAATGGCTTGAGCCCAGGAGTTCTAGACCAGCCTGGGCAACATGGTGAAACCCCATCTCTACAGAAACTACAGAAAATTGTCCAGGCATGGTGGCTTGAGTCCCAGCTGCTCAGGAGGCTGAGGTGGGAGGATCCGCTGGAGCCCAGGAGGTCGAGGCTGCTATGAACCGAGATCACGCCACTGTACTCCAGAACCTGGGCGGCAGAGTGAGACCCTGTCACGAAAAAAAAAAAAAAAAGAATGAAAGATGATCAGTTGTCTAATACGCTTTTTTGTTTTTGTTTTTGTTTTAGAGACAGGGCCTTACCCTGTCATCCAAGTTGAATTGCAGTGGCATGATCATAGCTCACTGTAACCTCAAACTCCTGGGCTCAAGCAGTCCCCCTCCTGAGTAGCTAGGATTACAAGCACACACCACTACGCCCAGCTAATTCTTACTTTCTGTAGAGATGAGATTTTGCTGTGTTGCCCAGGCTGGTCTCAAACTCCTGGCCTCAAGCTGTCCTCCTGCCTCCACCTCCCAAAGCATTGGGATTACAGGTGTGAGCCACCACACCTGGCCTGGTTGTCTAATGTGTTTTATTGTATAAAGAATGGTCTTTGGCACAATAAAAACTAGGACTACATCATCAAAATAACCTGTTATATTCTAGGCACTATCCTAAGCAGTTTACATTTATTAAATTCTTATTATTACCTGAGAGGTAGGTATTATTAGTCTCATTTTACAAATGAGAACATTAAGGTTCTCTTAAAGTTAGTAAGTGGCAAAGCCACAGCTTTTAGAGTCTGACCAGCCTGGTTCAGCTTCACAGCTTAAACTAGGTTGGTCAGACTCTGCAGTTTATGCTCTTAATCTCTGTGCTTTCAGGTTACCCCAACATCTATCAGAGAAATATTCTAATTAGATGACAGTGTAGTTTCAGTATACATTTTTAGACTCCTTCTATGTCTGAAATTGGTAAGGACTCAACACCATAATATCCTGGGATCACATGTTCTTACGCAATCTTTAATCCAAGCAAGATACTTTTTGCTTTAGCATTTTACTTTTACTGCATAATTTTACTCATAGTTTGTATTCTCAGTTGAAAATAAAAAATGGGCCGGGTGCGGTGGCTCACACCTATAATCCTAGCACTTTGGAAGGCCAAGGCGGACAGATCACGAGGTCAGGAGTTCGAGACCAGCCAGGCCAACATGGTGAAACCTGTCTCTACTAAAAAATACAAAAATTAACCGGGCGTGGTGTCACATGCTTGTAGTCCCAGGTACTCGGGAGGCTGTGGCAGGAGAATCGCTTGAACCCAGGAGGCGGAGGTTGCAGTGAGCCGAGATCGTGCATGTGCACTCCAGCCTGGGTGACAGAGTGAGACTCCGTCTCAAAATAAATAAATAAGAAAATAAAAAATGTTCACTCAATATATGAAAGCAGGATACAGAATTGTATAAACAGCATGATCTTAATCTTGTTTAAAAATAAATCTAATAGAGCTAGGCACTGTGGTGTGCACCTGTAGTCCCAGCTATTTGGGAGGCTGAGGCAGGAGGATCACTTGAGTCCAAGAGTTCAAGACCAGCTTAGGCAACATAGTGACACCCCTATCTCAAAAAGTAACCAACAAAACACATATAGACCAGGCATGGTGGCTCATGCCTGTAATCTCAGCACTTTAGGAAACCAAGGTGGAAGGCGCACCTAACCCCAGGAGGTTGAGACGAGCCTGGGCAACATGACCAGAACCTGTCTCTACAAAAATTTAAAAAATTAGCTGAGTGTGGTGGCGCATATCTGTGGTCCCAGCTCTTTGGGAGGCTAATGTGGGAGGATTGCTTGAGCCCAGGAAGTTGAGGTTGCAGTGAGCCATGATTGCATCGCTGCACTCCAGCCTGGGCAACAGAGTGAGACCCTGTCTCCAAACAAACAAACCACAACATAAAAAAAAAAAAAACAAAAAAAAACCCCACATCTAATAATACACATCCGTTAAAACATGGAAAGAAAATATGTTGTACTGTTCAGTTGTTATCGTAGGGTGGAGGGATAAGGAATGAGTTATTTACTGCTTTGCATCTTCTTGCATTTTCTAAATTATAATAGAAAAGACCAGTGAACATTATCACTGTGTTTTGACTATCAAAATCTTCCTTTTCGAAAATAGTCACTTTGTTTTGTTATTTATGTTGTTAGGATTTCAACTCCAAAGCTTAATTTTAAGACCAAAACTTTAGACCCCAAAAAAAAGTTTGATTTTTTTTGTTGTTTTGTTTGTTTGTTTATTTGTTTGAGACAGGGTCTCACTCTCTTGCCCAGGCTGGAGTGCAGTAGTATGATCACAGCTCACTGCAGCCTCAACTTCCCAGGCTCAAGCAGTCTTCCCACCTCACCCTCCCTAGTATCTGGGAGCACAGGCATGCATCACTATATGCAGCTAATTTTTTTAATGTAGAGATGGGGTCTCATTATGTTGCCCAGACTAAAACTATTTTTTAAAGATATGTGCTTCTTACTGTCTTCTCTTTTAAAAGGTAATGAAATTATAATCCCAGATTCAAGCTTTAACTTTAACTTACAACCACTTTGATAAGTAACTGATTTCTAGTACACAGTTCAAAGACTAGGTCCTACCCAAACTTTAAAAAATCCAATTGACTGTTACCTAGATGTCCTCCTAGGTCAGGATCCTGTTTTTACCTGTAACTGTGATTTTCAACAGTGGACAAATGGGTTGGCATAAAGATAGACCATTTTTTAAAATGTGGTGATTTTGTCATTTATAGCCTCAAGGCCCCTGTCATGCCACCTATTTCTCTTGCTGATCACATGGCAAAGTGAAATGTTCTTACTGCATTTTTTCTTCATATTGGTAGATTTGGAGTTAAATGGGTTGGAGTCTGGGAATGGGGATGAGGAAGCAGTGGATCGAGAACCCCGACGCTTGAGCAGCAGGCGTTCTGTCCTCACTAGTCCTGTCGCGAATGGGGTCAACCTGGATTATGATGGACTGGGCAAAACCTGCCGAAGTCTTCCAAGTCTGAAGAAAACTTTGTCTGGGGACTCATCTTCTGACTCTAGCCGGGGATCCCACAATGGACAAGTGTGGGATCCCCAGTGTGCTCCCCGAAAGGACAGGCAAGTGCATCTGACCCATTTTGAGCTTGAAGGCCTTCGCTGCCTTGTAGATAAGTTGGAGTCTCTGCCACTGCACAAGAAATGTGTCCCCACAGGGATAGAAGATGAAGATGCTCTCATTGCTGATGTAAAGGTAAGGATTTAATGTGTTTTATGACAACTACTGATCCAGCTATGGCAGTCAGTTTCCAGATTCAGTGGGAGAAAGTATAGGAATTTTGGATGATCTCTGGTACAGTCAGAGAGAAGTTAATATGCCTATGTGTTTGTTATTGCTGCTCAATGTTTTCATTCCTAGAATGAGGTTATGTCCCTGTTTTGAAAATACTAACATTTGTGTGTTCATTGAAGACTTAAATTTAGTCTTAAACATAGGTTTCAGGCCGACCCCAAAAATAAAGGTGACCCTAAGAAAATATTTAAGAAATGTTACAGTAAACTTAAGTTACCTTGAGATAAAAAGCAGGACAAAAGTGACTGATAGGAATCTCATTCTAAGCAGATTGAGAGAAATGAAATTGTTCTATGCTGGGTTAACGTTGAGTAGCTTTAGCATCTTTAGATTCACATTTATTTAGCATCAAGACAAATCCATCGGGAAAAGCATCATTTTAAAATAATTCATCCCAGGGCCGGGTGCGGTGGCTCATACCTGTAATCCCAGCACTTTGGGAGGCCGAGGCAGGTGGATCACAAGGTCGAGGGTTCAAGATCAGCCTGGCCAAGATGGTAAAACCCCATCTCTACTAAAAATACAAAAACTAGCCAGGCATGGTGGTAGGCGCCTGTAATCCCAGCTACTTGGGAGGCTGAGGCAGGAGAATCGCTTGAATCCAGCTTGGGTGAGCCGACAGAGTGAGACTCCATCTCAAATTAAAAAGAAAAAAAAACAATTAGCTCGGCGTGGTGGCGGGTGCGTGTAATCCCAGCTACCAGGGAGGCTGAGGCAGAATCTCTTCAACTCGGGAGGTGGAGGTTTCTGTGAGCCGAGATCACATCATTGCACTCCAGCCTGGGCAACAAGAGCAAAACTCAGTCTCAAAAAAAAAAAAAAAAAAAAAAAAAACTCAAAGAGAATAATTTTGTGACCTCAGTGAAAATGGACTACATGTCTCATAGTAGGTCTTTTCCATCCTTGATTCCTCATTCAGGTTTTCTGTGGCCACCACATAACCAGATGAGGTGCTCCTCAGCTTCTCCTGACCACCTCAGGAAAGAATTCCAAAGACTAGGATAGGACTTCATCTTTTATTGTTTTTAAAATCAACATTTTAATTAGATCTTATATTGTTTATGTGTCAGTGAAAAGGTAAAAAAATAACAGAGGCCTAAAAGGGGCAAAAACCTGATAAAGTTGGTCCTCCTTAGTAGTGATAGAAACTGGACAGTTGGTGTTATAGTTTGGTTTTATAATGTTTGCTATAAGAAGAGGCAGTTGATACCATCATGGCTTTTATTTATGGGAGGAAATTACAACGTTCCAGGTAGGTGTGGTCCTACTTCTATAATGATTCATGTGTGCAACAAAACAAATTTAGCCATACTTTCCCAGACTCACTTCATACCCTTAAATGGACAAAGGACATTCAGATTCTTCATTTCCGTTGTGGTAAGACTTATATTCCATTATGGATGCATGTGGGAAACTTTAAATTGTGACTTTTTTTTTTTCTTTTGGAGACAGAGTTTTGCTCTTGTCGCCCAGACTGGAATGCAATGGCGTGATCTCGGCTTACTGCAGCCTCCACCTCCTGGGTTCAAGCAATTCTCCTGCCTCAGCCTCCTGAGTAGCTGGGACTACAGGAGCGTGCCACCACGGTGGCCCAACTAATTTTTATATTATTAGTAGAGACGAGGTTTCACCATGTTGGTCAGGCTGATCTCAAATTCCTGACCTCAGGCGATCCACTCGGCTCAGCCTCCGAAAGTGCTGGGATTACAGGCGTGAGCCACCACGCCCGGCCTAAATTGTGACCTTTGAGACTTTTAACTTGTATAATTGTTAGGGACCCTAAGAAAAAAGACTTACAAGGTTGCACCTCTAACATTCTTTTGGCCTGGGTATCTGTATTTCTAATTCATGATTTAAAAAAAAGTCTTTTAGCCCTAGGGAATGTCTGTAGATAGATTTGACCTCATTGAATTCAGTTGTAAAAAGCCATATTATAATCCACTAATCAATTATACAAGGTCAAGTGTGGCAGAAATACACACACTCAAACTATTGGAGGCTGAGCGTGGTAGCTCACGCCTGTAATCTCAGCACTTTGGGAGGCTGAGGTAGGCGGATCACTTGAGCCCAGGAGTTTGCGACCATCCTGGCCAACATGTCGAAACCCCATCTCTAGAAAAAATACATATATATAAATCAGCTGGGCATAGTGGCGCGCACCTGTAGTCCCAGCTACTCAGGAGGCTGAGGCAGGAGAATCACTTGAACCCGGGAGGCGAAGGTTGCAGTGAGTCGAGATTGCGCCATTGCACTCCAACCTGGGTGATGGAAGTGAAACCCTTTCTCAACAACAACAGCAACAAAAAAACATTGGAGTAGTTTAACTAGTTAAAGTAGCTAAATAAGGAGATTTAAGGTGACAGAGTGGTACAGTGGTATACCAAGGGAAAAAGTAGAAAGATTTGGGTTAAATATTAAGCAGAGTTAGCAAGAAGAGAGATGAGTTAAGAAGAAACATCTAAAAAGGAGGCTTAGCGTTAGGAAAAGTGTCTGGAGAGAGCTTGCTTGTGTTAATCAGGGACCACTGAAAAAACGTGACTGCCATCACTGGCTAAGATATAGTGGCAGAGGCCAGAGCATGAGGAACAAATAGCCAGTGAGATGACTACACAGGCCGACAGTGTTTGAATTCTCCCTCTAGAGACTTATCCACACCTTCTCGTTTACCCAAAACCACAGTCAAAATGTAGCTGACATCAGAAGACAACAGATTTAGATTCCAACTCTGCAGGTGTAGTTTAAGATCAAATAGATTAATTATTCCTATATTTGATCAGTTTTGCTAAATCTCAGAAAAGATATAGCAAGCTTAGAGCTTGAATACCTTGAGAATCTGAGCATCACTCAAAAGAAAAAAGCATTAGATTGGGTAGGTACTGAATCACTCCACAGCTGGGGACTTTGCATGCTAGAAAACTTGATGCTTATAGCACTGATGGCTACACTTCAGTGCGGGACAAAGCTAATGCAGTTTACCCTTCCTGCAGAGAGAGGAATTGTTTGCTGTTGTAACTTATCTGGCTTTCAGAAATAATTAGTAGAAGAGTTGAGGGGAAAAGTGGTAGATGAGATATTCATAATATTCCAAGGAAAAAATAGTGCATTTCAGTGCTGTGATAAAAGGGCTCTGGGCCGGGCGCGGTGGCTCATGCCTATAATCCCAGCACTTTGGGAGGCCGAGGCAGGCGGATCACGAGGTCAGGAGATCGAGATCATCCTGGCTAACACGGTGAAACCCCGTCTCTACTAAAAATACAAAAAAATTAGCCAGGCGTGGTGGCGGGCGCCTGTAGTCCCAGCTACTTGGGAGGCTGAGGCAGGAGAATGGCGTGAACCCAGGAGGCAGAGCTTGCAGTGAGCCAAGATCGCGCCACTGCACTCCAGCCTAGGTGACAGAGCGAGACTTCGTCTCAAAAAAAAAAAAAGGGGGGGGGGGGCTTTGAAGATTCTTAAAGGTTAAGTTCTACAGTGTTGAAGAACAAGTCATAGAATATAGAGTTGGAAGGGGATTAAGTGAAAAAGCAGGACATTAAAAAGTACTGACTTAGGCAGGGCCCAGTGGCTCACACCTCTTGTCCCAGTGCTTTAGGTGGCAGAGGCAGGCAGATCACTTGAGACCAGCCTGGGCAATGTGGTGAAACCTCATCTCTACAAAAATACAAAATTAGCCAGGTGTGGAGGTGGGAGGATCACTTGAGTTGGGCAAGTTGAGGCTTCAGTGAGCTGCGATCTCACTACTGCACTCCAGCCTGGGCAAAAGAGTGAGACCTTGTCTCATAAAGAAAGAAAGTAGGCAGGGCTTTCAGTGAGCCGAGATGGCGCCACTGCACTCCAGCCTGGGTCTGGGTGACAGAGCGAGACTCCATCTCAAAAAAAAAAAAAAAAGGTGACTTACTGGTAAAGCTATCAGCGTGTATATAAGGTTCTGTTTGAGAGGGGTTGTGGGTAATGTTGACTCCTGAAAGTGTGCATAGGTAGAATGGGGTTCTCCTACTATGAGAATTTTTGTTTATTTGTTTGTTTTTTTGTTGTTATTTGTTTTTTATTGAGACGGTGTCTCGCCCTGTCGCCCAGGCTGGAGTGCAGTGGCGCAAACTCGGCTCACCGCAAGCTCCACCTCCCAGATTCACGCGGTTCTCCTGTCTCAGTCCCCCAGTAGCTGGGAGTGTAGGCGCCTGCCACCACGCCTGGCTAATTTTTGTATTTTTAGTAGAGACGGAGTTTCACCGTGTTAGCCAGGATGGTCTCTATCTTCTGACCTCATGATCCGCCCGCCTCGGCCTCCCAAAGTACTGGGATTACAGGCGTAAGCCACCGTGCCCGGCCTTTTTCTTTTTTTTTTTTTTTTTTTTTTTTTTTTTGAGACTGAGTTTCATTCATTTTGCCCAGGCTGGAGTGCAATGGCGCAATCTCAGCTCACCGCAGCCTCTGCCTCCTGGGTTCAAGCGATTCTCCTGCCTCAGCCTCCTGAGTAGCTAGGACTACAGGCACGTGCCACCATGCCCAGCTAATTTTTGTATTTTTAGTAGAAACAGGGTTTCACCATATTGGCCAGGCTGGTCTTGAACTCCGGACCTTGTGATCCACCTGCCTTGGCCTCTCAAAGTTCTGGGATTATAGGCGTGAGCCACTGAGCCTGGCCAAGATATTCTTAACATTTCTAAAATTGATAAGTTGTGTTATTGATATATGTTGAATAAAAAAGTAGGACATGGAACAGTATGTATACTACGGTCCCATTAATGTAAGAAAAAGTGTATGCGTGTTTGTGCATTGCAGAGGAATCTAGAAGGGTACATCCCAACCTGCTGATAGCAGGGCATAGTAGGGTGGTAGTAGTCATCTGGAAGAATTTGAGGTTTCTTTATTTTTGTGAGTTTTTTTTTTTTTTTTTTTTTTTGAGGTGAAGTCTTGCTCTGTCACCCAGGCCAAAGTGCAGTGGCGTGATCTAGGCTCACTGCAGCCTTGGCCTCTCGGGTTCAAGTGATTCTCCTGCCTCAACCTCCAGAGTAGCTGGGATTATAGGTGTGTGCCACAACGCCTGGCTAATTTTTATATTTTCAGTAGAGATGGGGTTTCACCATGTTGGCCAGGCTGGTCTTGAGTCCTGACCTCAGGTGATCCGCCTGTCTAGGCCTCCCAGAGTGCTAGAATTACAGGCGTGAGCCACCACGCCCAGCCAGAATTTGAGTTTTTAATCAGATTGTTGTTTTTGTTGGTATTTATTTTGGTGATAAAGGAATTCTTAACATAGGTGCCTATATAAAAGAAGTTTTCAATATAACAATATATCTGGCTGCCCAGCTCACTTAATAAAGCAAATTCGGTGTTGTTGAATACTTTTCCACCTTCCTGTTTTCTCTAAACATTTTGATAAGCCTGCCAATCATACTTTGTGAGCTTTGGGTAAGTTACTAAACTTATGAAAACCTATTTTCTCCTCTATAAAATATCTCTGTGAGATTATTGTTAAAATTAACAAGATTAGTAAAATACTTAATAAGCAGTGCATTATTACAGCCAGAAAAAAATTAGATGTTACAAATATATGAAGTTCACTTACTCCACTGCTCTGAATAATGCCTGCCTACTCTGTGTCAGGAATCAGATTGAGTGTTAAGGAAACTATGCAGACATGCCATGGTCCTAGTCCTCAAGGGCCTTGGAGTTCAGTGGCAAAGCAGATATAAAAGTGAGCTAAGTAATAGGAAATAAGTGCAGTCCAGGTTTGCAGGTGCCTGGCATGACACAGGGCACAGAGCAAATGAGTGAGAGTGGCAGAGTCTATCCTGAGGGAAATAGATGTTCCAGTCTTCTTAATTCATCAGCTAATAAACTTTCCTGTTATAGGATATAAATTTATTACTACAACATTATATAAATGGTAAAAGCTCTCAATTTATAAATTGGAAAATTGTTATTTGTGATGTAATAGGCTACTGATACTCTCATCTAAGAATCTTAACATTTTATTTTGGAACTATGATCTAAAAATTTATATTAGGCCCCATCCCAGGAGTATGATGAGATTGAAGCAGAAACAGTTATGGTTGCAAATAACTCCAGAAATACTAATTAGGAATTATCTTCAGCTGATAATTTGGGGGTTATTCTGACACTAATAAAAGAACTAGTAGAAGACCCAGTATAGTTAGCTCTTATTTCATTAAGCCAGATTTTTAAATGTTTTTAAATTTTTCTTTAATATTATTATTATTAGCGATGAGGTCTTGCTGTATTGACCAGTCTGGTCTTGAATCTTGAACTCCTTGCCTTGAGCAATCCTCCTGCTTCACCCTCCCAAAGTGCTGGGATTGCAGGAATGAGCCACCTTACCCAACCAAGTCAGCTTTTTTTTTTTTTTTTTTTTTTGTCCTGGGTCCAGGCTTACAGATGTGTGTTTTTTTGTTTTTTAAAAAAAGCAACCTAGGCCAGATGTGGTAGCTCATGCCTATAATCCCAGCACTTTGGGAGGCTGAGGCAGGAGGATCACTTAAGGCCAGGAGTTCAAGACCAGCCTGGGCAACATAGTAAGACTCCATCTTTAAAAAATCAAGAAATTAGCCGAGCATGGTAGTGTGCACCTAATAGTCCCAGCTACTCAGGGGGCTGAGGTCTAGGCTGTAGTAAGCTGTCATCGTACCACTGCACTTTAGCCTGGGCAACAAAGCGAGACCCTGTCTAAAAAAGAAAAAAGGCCAACCATACAAATAAAACTTAATTTGTAATATTTACTAATAAGATATTTGTAAAAATTCGTACATTCTTACTGAATAGAAAGTTTTAAGTAATATAACTCAGTTATGAGTCTTACATGGTTAAAGCACATATAATTATTTTAAATATTTTCCTTATATTCTTGTATTATGTAATGTCATGGTCTTAGTAATTCTTATCTTTTTTGCCTATCTTTTATTCTGAATTAGCAGGAGGGGGAAAAGTTAGGCCTGGTTTAATTTGTGATTTGGAAACTTAATGGGAGTGAGTTTCCTAGTGCCCTATCTGATTTTTGTCCTTTCCTGGTGGTCTCTAGAATTTGTACTTGCTGCAACTTGAACTTATGTTTGTTTTAAAGTAATATGTTTTCTCTTAAGTATTCATAGTTTATCATCTCTGTAATATAAATAGCACTGAAGATCAAAATAAGCATTTTCCAAGAAGACCTCTCAATAGCTAGATCACTGTTAAGGAAAGCTTTTCAAACAAAATAAGCCGATTGCACTGGGTCTTGAGTCTTAAGATACAGTGCCAGGGAGAGGTTTAGGGTTAGGATGTTCATATAAGCATTTCCAGGAGGAGCTCAGCCGAGAGCACAAAAGTCTCTCCTTCCTCTGGTAAACTATGACGAAAATAACATATGAAGCCCCTGGTAGCAAAGCCCCAGACTTTAGAAAGCCTAGTTAGCCACTAAATCTGTACCAGAAACTCACTGTGAAACAACTGTCCTGGAAATAAATAAGAATGCTTAAGAGCTAGATGTTTAAATCAAAGCATCTGCAAAAAAGGCAAGTTACCTTTGTAAAAGTCTAAAAATCACATAAATTCAGACCCAAACTGTTTCTGCTAAGTATTTGATTCCTATTGAGGTTCTCCCATGCTGATGTTTGGTACACTGTGGATCCCTAGAAACTCAACCAGAGTGTGCACCCTCTCTTCCTCCTGTAGACTGAAGGGAGTGTGTGTTCAGTCTGAGCTTCATCCCAGCTGGGGATCCAGGAATCAGGGTTCGGTGTGTAGAGGCGTGAGCAATACCTGTCAGTCTGAGTGGCTGTAAGAAGGTAGTGAGGTGTCTTGACAGGATGCAGGACTGGCTGCTTCATCTAGGGAATATCAAGAATGAGACAGGCAAACAGACTTGAATAGAAACGGAAATCCAAGAGGATAATCTTATAGGCAGAGGAGACTGCCAGAGTTGGGAGAAAGTGTGTTCCCTGGTTTCCTGCACCTTGTTTAGGGCAAAGTATGTTGCCCTTAGGTTGTGCCTCAGTTGTTTGACTTGTTCCCGGTGGAACCACTGCAGGATTGCTGCACGGACATTTCTAGTACTGTAGTGTGGGGGTGGAGTCCTTGTCAAAATCAGAAGCAGGCATCTGTTTTAGATGTAGTTGATGTTAGCCATATTTTATTGAATATCTCAATATTGGCTGACATGGGCCATTTCTGAAGGTTTTTTGGAACACGTAGGCAGATTCTGGATTGTGGGCTGGGAGCAAGTCAGCGAGGGCAGGTGAAGCAGGCAGTGCGCAGGAGAAGATAACTCCAGGAACTCAGCTCCCGTGCCTAGTTCACCCAGAGAAGCGGAACTTTGGGCGACCCCCCTATACTTGCTGAGAGGGGAGAGATAAGTGTGTGTGCAGTCAGCCAGAGAGCTCTGGCAGTTCACAGTGAGAGGTGACCCTGAGGGGAAGGGTGTAGACTGAGACAAGGACAAATGTGGGCCAAGGTGCCTAGTGTAGCCTGCAGAATGAGTTAAAGCCTTCCCTTTTGCTGGCGCCTTCAGAAGTCTGCCACCGGGAGCCCTCAGGGGGCTGGCCCTAGGTTCTCCTATTGCAGTGGTGGTGGGAGGGAGACAGGGCGGGGGCTGTGGCTGAGCTCCCCTCCCTGGCAGGGCCTCTTCCAATCGCGAGGAAGAAAGCAGTTGCTGAACACACCCCCTCCCGGCTCTGCAGCAGAACGGCTGGGCCCTCTGCCTGGCTCGCTCACTCTCGCTCGGCTCCCCCTCCTGCCATCTTCCGTTGCAAAGCATTTCTGGGAGCTGCATGTGGGTGACGCAGCAGCATTGTTCGCAGGCACAGGAAGCCGCGGCTGAGCTGAAGGGCTCGAGAAGGAACCCAGAGCGTTGCACGCTGCTCTCTCTGGGTAGTCTGAAGGGTCAGAGCTGGACTGCCCTGCCCTATGTGCTCTGGGAGATTCCAGAATATTCAAGTAAATCCGGATTTTCCTAGAGGCAGAATATCTAACTCCTTCAGGAGAACTTCCAATACAGAAAACAAAACAAAGACGCTGGGGAAACTTCACCAAGAGCCTCGGCAGCTCCAGAGCGACGGGAAACGAAAGGTCAGGCGGTCGATCGGCAAACCCTTTCTGGTTTGGGGTGCGTGTAACTATAGGGACTTTTGTCTCAGTGAAGAGGCAGAAGAAACTGCCTGCTGCCTGCCGGGCGAGTCCAGGACAATGCTGTTACTTGCCTGAGCCGTCATTGCACTTGTTCCCTCACCTGGTGGGATGTGCTTTTGAATTGGGTTGCTTGGCTTTTGAGAATCCTTTCCCTCTCTGCCCAGGCACCTTCTGTTCTCTTTCCCTTCCTGTGATCTGTAGGGTGTGGGCCTGTGTATAAATGTTCTCCCGAATGCCTGGAGCCGAGATAGGCGTCAGCCTTTCCCGCACTCCACCCCCGCTCTCCTATCCCAAACCCCCTCTAGTGAAGGGTGGTGGCTTCTTTATATGGTTTCTTGTAGGGCCTCAGCTGGAGTCTGCCTTTTTTGATGAAAGCAGGGCGTGCTTGGTTGAATGGCCCCAGCAAAATAAGGCTTGGAAGGAAATCTGCATTTCCCTCCACACCCACACATACCCCAGTAACTGAGTCCTGTATGTGTGAACAGCTGCCGCCCCCCACACACACACCGACACAGTTTTCTGCCTACCCTTCCCTACTCCCCACAGAAATCTTGCAGGTAGAATTAGACTGCTTTTGGTGAACAGTTAAGTTCCTTTTCTACTCTTAAACAATCGCAGATCTTACTGTGCAGTCTGTTTTGCTGAAAGTGGAAAGTCCCCATTTGTGGACAGCTCAGTTCACTTCAGCAGAGGAAATGGGCAGAGTCCTACTCTTCGGCAGTGCGAAGTGGGGGAGGGGAACCATGCACTCCCTAGCACACATTTTGAATGGACCTGAATTTTTCACCCTAGGGAGATTAGGAGCCCATACCAGAGCCTTGTCCCACGTGGCACCAGACCCCGCCTCTTCACCCCCACGCTGTATGGTACTAACAGAAAAGGATGCCATAGCAACTTGAAGTAAATAAAACGTCCGCAAATGAAATGAGTTTGGGGGAAGGTGAGAGGCATCTGGAGACTTGGCAAAAGGGGATCTTAGTAGAGGAGCTTCTTGGCTATGAGATAAAGGGTCTTTCTGAGTCCCAACTTTGGGATTTGGAGCAGGAACCTTAAGTTAAGAATGAAAATACATAACAGTCCTGGTCTCTGGGGTAGAGCACACAGGATTATGAGAACAATTATTAGCAATGGCCCAGACTTGCTAACCTGTCCAGGATCAGAGTTTAATATTTGCTGAAACAGTTACCGTCCTGTACATACCTAGGGTAGCCAGAAAAGGAATCATGTAACTTGTCTCCCAGATTTGAGTTATTTTGCTGTTGGTGTTGCTTTAGGGCTCATAAGGTCAGAAGAAGGAGGATTTCATTATACTAGAAGATTTGGGCTTCAGGAATTTCTGTCTAAAACAAAAAGATTTGGCCAGTTGTGGTGGCTCACGCCTGTAACCCCAGCACTTTGGGAGGCCGAGGCAAGCGGATCACCTGAGGTCAGGAGTTCGAGACCAGCCTGGCCAACATGGTGAAACCCCATCTCTACTAAAACTACAAAAATTAGCCGGGTATGGTGGCAGGTGCCTGTAATCCCAGCTACTGAGGAGGCTGAAGCAGCAGAATCGTTTGAACCAGGGAGGCAGAGGTTGCAGTGAACGAGATAGCACCACTGCACTCCAGCCTGAGCAACAGAGTGAGACTCCATCTAAAAAAAAAAAAAAAAAAAAAATTTGTTCCAAAGTAACAGTCAACCAGTGTGATTCACTTAAGTGGCATTTTCTCACTGTATCATTGTTCGTAAGTCATTTAAATTTTATTGGTAATGCCATGAGAACTGTTGCCCCTAAGATTGTTCCTTTCCCCATTTAAAGGAATAAAGACAAATAACAGACTCTGTGGGTGTGTGTGTGAGAGAGAGAGAGAGAGATTTGAGATTGAGATTTCTGTAATCAGCCTTAGAAGAAAAGAGCCCTGGGTTAAATCAGCACATTAGGCTGTACCGTTCCTCTCATTAATTCTGTATTAGCCAATCATTTTTATGCCACTTGGCTCACATATGAGAAATGAAGGCAATACTTAATTACCTGATAATATTCACTAACTGGTGTAAAAAGTGAAGAAGCAATAATAAAGTTTTACTGTCATATGTATGAGAAGCTGTATGAGAAGTAACACTTGTCGCCACAGTAAGTTAGTTGTTTCAGTGTGTTAGTATAATGAGTACACAAGTAAGGGATTGGGAGCAAAGGTGAGTTTGAAGTCCTTTCTGCTCCCCCACCACCACCACCCGCCCCCTGTAGAGATGGGTCTTGCTCTGTTTCCCAGGCTGGTCTCAAACTCCTGGCTCAAGTGATCTTCCCACCTCTTATAGGCATGAGCCACTGTGCCCAGCCTCAAAGTTTTCATAATACTGCAGCAGCCTAAGTTTGAGTTTTCTCCTTCACCTTTGATTTATTTGTTTTCCAGTGAGTCTCTGTACGAAGGGCAAATACAGACAGTTGCCACCCTGCCTCCCTTGCTACTCAAGGGTACTGAGGCAGAGTCTGGATGCTGTTCAGGGTGGTTGGCTCTTTGTTCACCCTGCCCTGATTTTTCCTTCTTTCCCCCTCCTACCCTTAGATTTTGCTGGAAGAGCTTGCCAACAGCGATCCCAAGTTAGCCCTCACTGGAGTTCCTATAGTACAGTGGCCAAAAAGGGATAAGGTAAGAAACTATGTTGTTTGATTTTTAGGCTGCTTAAGCCTTTTGTTAGTTGATGATTACCATTCTGGGGGAAAAAAGAACAACTAGAGGCAGATGGCTTTTGGTGCATTAATACAAACTGACAGAAAATCATTACGCAGTTCTGTTTTGACTTGTAAGTCAGGGTAATTGGCTATCTTTGGAGGTGACTCTCTTAACGGAACTATCAAACTGGGAGGCCTCCCTCCAGATTCAGATGCCAAATTGTGCATTTGTTCATCAAAATGCATCCGCTTCTGTCCTTGTGACCAGTTACTCAGTTATCTTCACAGATATGATTGAAAGCCAGTTAAAATAATTACATAGATATGTAAAAGGAGCACAGGTTTTCTTTGATGTAGTGAGATCATTCTCTCAAAAATCCCCTTAACCTGGACTTTGCAGTATGGAATTGAAAAGAGAAGAAAGGGGCCAGGCATGGTGGCTCACGCCTGTAATCCCAACACTTTGGGAGGCCGAAGCAGTCGGATTACCTGAGGTCGGGAAGTTGAGACCAGTCTGACCAACAGGAAGAAACCCTGTCTCTACTAAAAATACAAAATTAGCCAAGCATGGTGGGACATGCCTGTAATCCCAGCTACTCGGGAGGCTGAGACAGGAGAATCGCTTGAACCCGGGAGGCAGAGGTTGTAGTGAGCCGAGATCGCGCCATTGCACTTCAGGCTGGGCGACAAGAGCGAAACTCTGTCTCAAAAAAAAAAAAAGAATAAGAAAGGAATTACTGTCAGCTAATAAACTGTCAATTATGAATTTTCATGCCTCTTCAGTTTAGATCCTGTATAATTTTTTTTGCCCATACTGTCCTCTATCAAGGTTACATATTAAATAAATGATAGCATTCTGATCCTGGCCATGAATTTGGCAAATAAATTAGGCTTCTGTTTGTTGTTCTGTAGCTGAAACTTGCAAAGCCATCACATTCCAGGGGTGTTTAGGCAGAATATAAAGGTATGGAGTTGAACAATATATTTAAAGAATCACCTCCTCGTCCCTAGGGGGAGGAGTCCCACTTGGCCTCTGCTTGGCCACAGGGGACTGCCTTAAAACAATTCAGTCATTTCTGGTTTTTGAGTATTTTGTGTCAGAAAAGTGTTTAAGATATGGTAAGAAATTAAAGTAGTAGGAAACATAGTCCTTGTCCTTGAAAAGGTCACCAGCAGGGTAAATACGAATGCTAAGAAGTGTGTTCCACACTTAAATATTATTGGAGTGTCTGCTATGTACCAGGTTGTATGCTTAGATTTGGAGTACTAAAGAAATGAGCAAGACTCGTTTCACCCTAAGGTAGTTTACTGTCTTCTTTAGGAGTATAATCTGAGCAGTCAGGATGAGGAAATATTGGAGGGCTCCTGGAGTGACTTCGGTACATGGCACTTAACACAGAAAGCTCAGGGAGGGATGAATCTTAACAGCTCTGCAAAATGAAAGGGAAGCAGCTGAATTAGTAGGCCAAAGGGCTAGGACAAGGGCTGGCAAATTTTTCTGTAAAGGTCAAGATAGTAAATATTTTAGGTTTTGTACGCCACACAGTCACAATTTTTCAGTTCTACCATGGTAGCATGAAAGCAGCCATTGATTGACCAGGTGTGGTGGCTCACGCCTGTAATCCCAGCACTCTGGCAGGCCAAGGCGGGCGGATCACGAGGTCAGGAGATCGAGACCATCCTGGCTAACATGGTGAAACCCCGTCTCTACTAAAAATACAAAAAAATTTCCGGCCGGGCGCGGTGGCTCAAGCCTGTAATCCTAGCACTTTGGGAGGCCGAGACGGGCGGATCACGAGGTCAGAAGATCGAGACCATCCTGGCTAACACGGTGAAACCCCGTCTCTACTAAAAAATACAAAAAACTAGCCGGGCAAGGTGGCGGGCGCCTGTAGTCCCAGCTACTCGGGAGGCTGAGGCAGGAGAATGGCGTAAACCCGGGAGGCGGAGCTTGCAGTGAGCTGAGATCCGGCCACTGCACTCCAGCCCAGGCGACAGAGCCAGACTCCGTCTCAAAAAAAAAAAAATTTCCTTGGCGTGGTGGCAGGCGCCTGTAGTCCCAACTACTCGGGAGGCTGAGGCAGGAAAATGGCATGAACTCGGGAGGCGGAACTTGCAGTGAGCCAAGATCAAGCCACTATATTCCAGTCTGGGCAACAGAGCTAGACTCTGTCTCAAAAAAAAAAAAAGCAGCCATTGATAATACACAAGATGAGTTGTATGTTAATAAAATTTATTCTAGAAACAATTAGTGGGCAGATCTGCCCGTAGGCCATAGTGGGCCAAGCCCCGGGCTAGGTATGCTACCATGTAATCTTCTACCCTCTCCAGTCTTAAAGCAACCTGATATATTTGACCTCACTGCTTTCTCTTTCCAGCTTAAATTCCCCACTCGGCCAAAGGTGCGGGTTCCTACCATCCCCATTACAAAGCCTCACACTATGAAACCAGCTCCACGGTTAACACCTGTGAGGCCAGCTGCTGCCTCCCCGATTGTGTCAGGAGCCAGACGGAGACGAGTGCGATGTCGAAAATGCAAAGCCTGTGTGCAAGGAGAGTGTGGTGTTTGCCACTACTGCAGAGACATGAAGAAGTTTGGGGGGCCTGGACGCATGAAGCAGTCCTGTGTCCTCCGACAGTGCTTGGCAGTGAGTGATCTGCTGGGTAAAGAATTTGGGGGAGGGGTGGCAGTGCCAAAGGAACTGAAATACATATAGTGTAAAGTTAAAGAGACTTTAGAGTTGGAAAGAAAAGGTTTATACTCTCTTTTTGGCTTTATTTTGTACCCCAGGTTTAGATGGAAGGTATCCAGTACTAAAAATCCAATTTAATCTTTTGGCTTTACCTAATTCCAAACAAGAGACGAGCATTTGAAGGGCAAATCATTGCCTTCTTTCCCCTCTTCAAGTAGATTAGAAAGGACTGGGGAGGCCAAGGATAGGCCAACTGAAAATAAACTAGTCTCTAGTACCCAGGTGGTTGAGTCCTCCTCTTCCCCAGTCATTTTTCCTACCAAAAACCTCCCTTCTGTCCACCCTGCCTCCATGCTTCCAGGTGTTTACTAGAGAATTATAGGACCCAAATCTCCCATCTTCAGTTTAAGGGAAACTGAAATGATAAGGATCTGAGTCAGTTCTCTTGGATCCTATCTTTGTCCTCTTGTAGCCCAGACTGCCTCACTCAGTCACATGTTCCCTCTGTGGAGAGGTGGATCAGAATGAAGAGACACAAGACTTTGAGAAGAAACTCATGGAATGCTGTATCTGCAATGAGATTGTTCATCCTGGCTGCCTCCAGGTGAGGAGAGCTATAAGGGGTTCCTTAAGTCTCAACTAATGGAGTGAGTGACACAACAGAATGGGACACCTGTCATGGGAGTGCCAGCATCCCTACTGTAGGCCATCACCTCTGTGGCCACATAATGCAGTGGTCTAACATCAGCCCTTGATTCATATACATACAATGTGTCAGGCACTGCATTAGACCCTGAGGATAGAACAGTACACAAAACACACCCAGTTCCTGTCCTCATGGAGCTTACAATCTGGCTTCTGGACAGTGTATGTAGAGTCCCCAGGCCATAATGGAACTGCATGGTGTGTTTTGCAGTGCCTCAAGCCTTTAGTCATCTCTGATACATACTTCAGTGTACCTCTAGATATTAGTTCCTAAGGGAGAGTGAGGGTAATAGTATCAGGTAACATTTAATGAGTGCTGAGTCTGTGTCAGGCTCAGTGCAGAGCTAAATAGCTTTAAAAAAAAAAAAAAGTAATAAAAAGTAATAAATTCAGATCTCAGCCTCAGAGATTGAGTCCAGCAATGGGCCTTGTGTTCCAAAAGCTCCCCTGGTGATCCGAATTGTGTAGCCTTGTGGAGAATCACTGTTTCCTTGGCCTTCTCAGAAAGTATCAGCTAAAATCATGACTGTTGCCTGACAGTGATAATAAGACACTGTCATTCATGAGAAGCAGCCCAATTTCAGAAAGGTTAAAATGTGAAAAGTATACCTTTTATAGATTTTTGGTTTTTTTGAATACTATATAGCAGCAAATCTATAACAGAAACATTAATAGGTCAGTATATGGAGACATTAGCATATGTTGAATGAAGAACCGGATTTTTGTTTTGTTTTGTTTTGTTGTTTTTGAGACATAGCCTTGTTCTGTTGCCCAGGCTAAAGTGCAGTGGCAGGATATCTCCCAGGTTCAAGTGATTCTCCTGCCTCAGCGTCCCTAGTAGTGGGGATTACAGGCACGTGCCACTGCGCCCAGCTAATTTTTGTGTTTTTAGTAGAGATGGGGTTTCACCATGTTCGCCAGGCCAGTCTCAAACTCCTAACCTCAAGTGATTCACCTGCCTTGGCCTCCAAAAGTGCTGGGATTATAGGTGTGAGCCACTGTGCCTGGCCTGATTCTTAGGATATTTCAACGGCATTACAATCTTTTTTTTTTTTTTTTTTTTTTTTTTTTTTTTTTTTTTTGGAGAGAGAGTCTCACTCTATTGCCCAGGCTGGATTACAGTGGTGAGATTTTGGCTCACTGCAGCCTCCATCTCCTGGGTTCAAGCAATTCTGCCTCAACCTCCTGAGTAGCTGGGATTACAGGCATGTACCACCATGCCCATCTAGTTTTGTGTTTAGTGGAGACAGGGTTTCACCATGTTGGCCAGGTTGGTCTTGAACTCCTGGCATCAAGTGATCCGCCCACCTTGGCCTCCCAAAGTGCTGGGATTACAGGCGTCAGCCACCGTGCCCGGCCAGCTTTACAATCTTAAAAGTTTGTTCGATTAGTTATAACTTGGTGAAGATTTAAATGGTACATATTACATCTATTAACATACCTCAAACCCATAGAATTGGTGAAATAGGGTATTCCATGATGATGATAATGGCTAATACAGAGGGTTTGCTGTATGCCAAGTACTTTGTTAAATTCTTTACACAATGAATAATTTAATCTTCACCACAACCCTATAAGGTGGGTTTTGTTGTATCCCTGGCAATTATAATGTTGTATCTCTGTGTGTGTTAGTTCCTGAGGGAGAGTGAAGGTAGTAATGTCAGCCAACATTTTACAGTGGAGAACACTGAGTCACAGAGACTAGAGCATTAGTCCCTAAACCCAAGCTATCAGAACCTGTGCCCCACTGTCAATATCAGGTTCAGCACCATTGGCTATTTGGGGCTCGATTGCTCACAGTTTTTCTCCCTTTATGGACCAATGTTATTGATTAGTGAGTAACTCTTCCCAACTGTGTTATTGTTTGATAAAGGAAGCTTGAGAGATGGGCTTTTAAAAACATCTCTGTCTTCCTATAGATGGATGGAGAGGGGTTGCTTAATGAAGAATTGCCAAATTGCTGGGAATGTCCAAAGTGCTACCAGGAGGACAACTCGGAGAAAGCCCAGGTAAAGGAACCTTATCAGATGTGCACTGTGACAGAAAAGAGGCGTCAAATGTGGGGGATTGATATACTTCTGCGTTTGCGTTAGTGTTCACATGGTTTCTCTGACCTAGGAGATTATTTTTGTTTGGTTTGGTATGTTTTTTCTTTGGTTAATTTTTAGTATTTTCTTTGTTAGAGTTTGTAGCATTGTTTTTTGTATTACTAAATATTATTCCACTTGGAATCTGTAAATTCCTAAGGTCCTTTTATACTCTGGGGCCCTACAAAGAGAGGAACCACGACTGGGCTATTTGAGGAGAGAAATTAGGTGAGTAGGATCTCTCCTAAGGAATGTTAACTAGAGGGGAGGCAGTGGCCTGAGGCAGCCAGTGAGTGCAGCAGTGTACTTGAGCTTCCAGTTAAGCAGGTTCACATTTTTGTCATCTTCACTTTTGTGGCCTGGCAGAAAGCCCTACCCTGCCCATCCCACATGCCCAAATGTGTCATGCAGAGGCAGCCCCTCCCCCAGAGAGGACCAGCGCTATGACCTTGGCCCAAAGGAGCTGAGGTTGCTGACCAGTGGTTGCCAGTAATGTCAGGGCCAAAAGGACTAGTTACTCGGGCTGAAAAGGCAAGACGAGCTGTGGACACCTACAGGAGGAGATGGCTTTCCGAGTGCCAGTCTTCCAAGGACCCTTGCACAGGAGCGGGGAAGGGGGCAGAAGGGAATTTTCTTACCTTCTTTTTATTTCTTCCCACTTGGATACTAAGATAGTTGAATTTTTCAATCTATTTGTCTTTGAGGGCAAGGATTTTTGAAGTTGACTAGGGCCAAAGTTCTCCCAAGTTCTTGAGCTAGTGGCATTTACATGTGTCTTCACTAGTGATGTTGAGTGTTTGCATCTCTGCTGTAGCAGATGTGTTGGCAGATGCTATGTTTTAGTATTATCTTCTAATACATTGGAAAAGGTAGCACCCAAAAGGTGGTAATTTTCTTCCAACCATAATGATCAAAAAATGTAAGGAGGAAAAGAGCAGATACCAGGGTTGTTGCTTAGAGACATAAAGTCTCCTTGCAAAAAACCTGAACTACTGATATGGTTCCTAGTGGAACATGTTTACTGGGCTTTGTCATAGCATAGTCATAGTGGGCTCCAGGAAAGGACAAGTATCTGGAGAGCACAAATGCCACAGATAAAGTTGAGGGCTCTTGTGGGATTCCTCACCATACTCCTGAGTGAATCTCCCTGTAGCAACCCAGTTTCTCACAGAGGTTCTTGTTCTCTGCTTTATTATTCACGTGGGGGATGGAGTGGAAGATGCAGCCTGGTAGAGTCAAACTTAGACTCTGGTAGAGCTAGAAGCCAATGGTGTTTACCGCTGTCAGACTCAGGATCTTAGTTCAAATGGTATATGTGGGCTTTTTCCACCGTGAAACAGAACGTCTCTTGGGTGAAAGAGGTAAGTCAGAGAGACAATTAAAAATGGTCAGGCCAGGTGCAGTGGCTCACACCTATAATTCCAGCACTTTGGGAGGCCAAGGCAGGCAGATCACTTGAGCCTAGGAGTTGGAGACCAGCCTGGGCCGACTCTGAGGGAATGACCCCCTCTCCAACAGTGACCTTTCTTCTCTCTGGTCCCCTGAGAGCAAGGGAGGTCCACCCTGTCTGTTCAGAGGCTTTGGAAGAAAGGAAGCACTGATGTTGCTTTTCTGGGCCTGTTTTGCAGAAGCGGAAAATGGAAGAGAGTGACGAAGAAGCCGTGCAAGCCAAAGTCCTGCGGCCCCTGCGGAGCTGCGATGAGCCTCTCACGCCCCCGCCTCATTCACCTACTTCCATGCTGCAGCTCATCCATGACCCGGTTTCCCCCCGGGGTATGGTGACTCGGTCATCTCCTGGGGCTGGCCCCAGCGACCACCACAGTGCCAGCCGCGATGAGCGCTTCAAACGGCGGCAGTTGCTGCGGCTGCAGGCCACAGAGCGCACCATGGTACGGGAAAAGGAGAACAATCCCAGCGGCAAAAAGGAGCTGTCTGAAGTTGAGAAAGCCAAGATCCGGGGATCGTACCTCACTGTCACGCTACAGAGGCCCACCAAAGAGCTCCACGGGACATCCATTGTGCCCAAGCTGCAGGCCATCACGGCCTCCTCTGCCAACCTTCGCCATTCCCCCCGTGTGCTAGTGCAGCACTGCCCAGCCCGAACCCCCCAGCGTGGGGATGAGGAGGGGCTGGGGGGAGAGGAGGAGGAAGAGGAGGAGGAGGAGGAGGAAGATGACAGTGCAGAGGAGGGGGGTGCAGCCAGGCTGAATGGCCGGGGCAGTTGGGCTCAGGATGGAGACGAAAGCTGGATGCAGCGGGAGGTCTGGATGTCTGTCTTCCGCTACCTCAGCCGCAGAGAACTTTGTGAATGTATGCGAGTGTGCAAGACGTGGTATAAATGGTGAGCAGGGATTCAGGGGGTCAGGAATTAGGGGTATGGGAGTAGGTGGCAGGTTTTCCATATGAGAACAGCATGCACCTTAGCATCTGAAAGCCTGTGGGGTCCTATGAGGAGTGAATTGACCCTTTTTCCCAAACTTTGGGTCCTGTTTAAAGATGCAGATGTCATTAGGGAACTTTAGCCATTTGCCTCCTGGTCCTGCTCTATACTTTCCCATCTCTCTTTGTTATGGGGAGGGAAACTGATTTGGGGAATAGGTTTGTAGTCTGTGCTAAAACTTCAGAGTCTTGCGGGCTGAAAATTTCCTCCTCAAGTCAGCTGAACTCATCACGTGTTGGTTGAGAGCCTGTGATGTTCTGTTCACTCTTCTGGTGCTGATAACACAGATGACCTCACTTAAGCCCCTGACTCAATTACCTTCCCATTCAGTGAGAGAAGTGGGCATGCTTTTCAAGATGAATTTGAAGGTGCTTATATTTTTCTTCAGTTTCAATGCTCATCCCCCCAAACCTGGATCAGAATTCCCTTTTCCAGCAAGCAGAGTCCAGTTTTGAAGCTTCCTTAATAAGAGCTACCGTTTCTTCTTAAGTTGGACAGACACTTGGGGGAAAAAATTCGTAGTGATAATGAACAAGGAGCTTCCCATTGGGCATTGTTGGTTTTTCCTTAAGCTCTGGTATATATTTACTGTAGGAGATATCCTTTTTATCTGGGTCACACACATCCTATTACAGTAGTGTGGTGTCCTGACCAGTGACATTCACTCAGGAGCTTTTTAGAAATGTCAACTGTCAGGGCCCTCATAGGCCTCTTAAATCAGAACCTCTTGGGTGGGCCCAGCAGTCTGCTTTAACAAGCCCTCCTCCAGGGGACTCTGATGCATGCTCGGGTTTACAGCAGCAAAATCTACTGTATTGTCAGCAGCTTGCTTATGCCATAGAAGCTTCATGTGCCACTGGTAAAATTTTTTCAGTCTTTAAATAGACCTGTTCTTTGCAAACATGAGTTTATTTCCCAAATCTGAATTAATGCATAGCGTATCTAAATTCTCCTTAATATTTCTCTGTATAGGACTAGTAGGACTGCTTGACTCTACCTCTTGGTTTTCAGGGCAAGGCACATCAGATTCCCATTATGTGCTGTCTCTCTTCCCCTGCCAACCAGGCTGGGGGGCAGGGGCTATAAAATATTAAATGGAAGCCAGCATGTTGTGGTTTGTGGCCTGTAGATTTGTAGACTGCAGTGGAAAACCAAGCCTGTCCCTTTCACTTCTGGTCTGGACTGGCTAGAAAATGTCAGGATAGCACCAAGGCAGAACTTGAGGGTGGGAGAGGACTCTGTAAGCCTGATAAAGAGCCTCTTTCGACCTGATACAGTAATGGGCTGAAGGCAGGGTGAATTGTGGATGTGCTGAGTAGCACCCTGCATTTCAGGCAGCTGCGAGAGACTGACAAGGGACAGAATGGAGCAGCCTTCTTAGCTTTAGACAGTAAGAAGTCTAGAAACTTTAAGAGGCTCCCTTATATACACTTCAGCAGGAACCATGCCATTTTAATGCAGATAAAGGGATTATAGACTGTTGCTTGCTGTGTGTCCCTAACAACTGTTATGTTCTCAAACACTCCAGAATAAATCAGGGTAAAGTGGTCAAGTTATATACTATCAACATATAGGTTTGCAAAGCATCTAGTTGTTGTAGAGCCCAAGGCAATTTTTTTGCCTATTCTGTGAGGCAAAAAATTGTAAGGTGTGATCCCTGTACACTTGTAGAGGAACGCAGGGAGAATGAGCCTCAGGTGCTCTGCTTTACCCAGAAGCCATCAGCAGCCTGTGATGGGAGCTCCACTGATGGTATATCAAGTTAATGAAGGCAAGTTCTCTTCCCTTCTATCACAGGTGCTGCGACAAGAGACTCTGGACAAAAATTGACTTGAGTAGGTGTAAGGCCATTGTGCCCCAGGCCCTCAGTGGCATCATCAAGAGGCAGCCAGTCAGCCTTGACCTCAGTTGGACCAACATCTCTAAAAAGCAACTGACATGGCTTGTCAATAGGCTGCCAGGTAGGTGACCAGCCCTGCCACTGTCTTTCCAGGGGCCCAGAAGGAGCAGGCAAGAAAAGTTGCATTATTGGCCGTGCTGCTTAGCATCACTTGAGGGCAGTGTAGGGCAGCAGTCCCATGCCATTGTTGCTTAGCAAGAGATTTACCCAGGGCCATCTTAAGTGCCAGTCTCCAAGGCAGCACTCTGGACTGACAGGCCAATCACTGCAGTGGACAGCAAAGAGAATGGAATCAGTGTTGCTGCCAGCCCTGCATTTCTCCTCAGCATAACCACTAAGGGGGAAATTTGACTCAGATGTTACTTTGGTCAGCTCCTTATAAGCCCTTGTTCTCTTCAGCATTTTGAGCTCTTGGAAAGACAGGAAGTCACTCCTCCTTGTATTGCTCTGGTGGGAACTAAGCAATCAATTTACCACTAAAGCTAGAAGATGTAGTATAGGATACCCTGGAAATCTTTTGAGCTGGATGACTAAAAGATTAGACATAGTCCTTCTCTCCTATTAGACTGGAAGTCTGTTCACTTTGCTCAGATCGTTACAGCTCTGAGTATGCTGGGAAACAGTGTATTATTACGTGTCTCATTCCATCCATTGCAGGACTGAAAGACCTCCTCCTAGCAGGCTGCTCCTGGTCTGCAGTCTCTGCCCTCAGCACCTCCAGCTGCCCCCTTCTCAGGACCCTTGATCTTCGGTGGGCAGTAGGAATCAAGGACCCTCAAATTCGGGACTTGCTTACTCCACCGGCTGATAAACCAGGTATGCTCTGGGCCTGACTTTTTGGTGCTTGTCTTGGGGTAGCTTTGTCTTCCAAACAGACCTCGTCCTCAGAAGCTAAGGTAGTCTCAAAAATGATGCTGTGGAAGAATAGAAGAGCACAAAATGAAAACAGAATGATGGACTATGTACAAGAATAGGGTAACTATAAGCAGATAACTACCTACAAACAATGGAGTAAGTCCATTTTGTGAGTCGGTGGAGTTTGGGGCCCAGAGAGTGTAAGCCTGAAAAAGTTTGAGAAGGCTTTATGGTTGAGGTGGAGTCAAAAGCTATTTGCATGATGGTCTAGAAAAGTGTGGTGGTATTGGAAGGGGAGGAGCATTCTGCACATAGCCTTTTGCTGTGTGCATGAGGCATAATCTAGCAGCTTGAGAAGAAAGAAAACTTGTCTGGTTTCCTAGAAACTGCCCACACAGTGCTCACACCCTGAAGGCAGGGCTGGGTGTGGGCAGTTCTACTTAACCCCTTCCAGGGGCCCTGGCCAGCAAGTAGCTGTTGCTGCCTGGAGCCTTGAAGCTGGATTAGAGAATTGAGAGTTTTGATCTAGACTCTTGTCTTGCCTGTGCAGGTCAGGACAATCGCAGCAAGCTCCGGAACATGACTGACTTCCGGCTGGCAGGCCTTGACATCACAGATGCCACGCTTCGCCTCATCATTCGCCACATGCCCCTCCTGTCTCGACTCGACCTCAGTCACTGCAGCCACCTTACAGATCAGTCCTCCAATCTACTCACCGCTGTTGGGTCTTCCACTCGCTACTCTCTCACAGAGCTCAATATGGCAGGTATGCCACTACTGTTGTTCATAAGCAGCAGTGCCCCCTGCCTCCAGCCCTCCCTGGAACTTGATCAGTAAACCAGAATGACCTTGGGCCTGTTCATTGACTCACATTAGCTCCATTAGCTCATTTCTTCACATCTGGACAAGGACATGGATTTCTGTCCCTTTTTTAACTTGATGGGGGACTGAGGCCTTGAGTAGTTAAGTTGGTTGCCTGTGTGCGCAGACAACATCCAGCTGGAGTTTGGTCAGCCTTGCAGCCCTTGTGCTTGTTGTCAGATGGTGATGGGAGTGAGGCAGCAGGGTCCCTTTAGAGGTGCTGATGGCCTTTTGGTCTCTGAGCCAGGGAGTTGTGGGACAAAGAGGGCTTTTGTTTAGCATTTTGAAGGAAGACGGCTACGGGAATTGAATGGCAGAGGAAGGTTGTGTGTATGTGAGCATTGTCATTATGTCCACTTTCCCAACAGGTTGCAATAAATTGACAGACCAGACCCTGATCTACCTACGGCGCATTGCCAACGTCACCTTGATCGACCTTCGAGGATGCAAGCAGATCACTCGAAAAGCCTGCGAGCACTTCATCTCAGACTTGTCCATCAACAGCCTCTACTGCCTGTCTGACGAGAAGCTGATACAGAAGATCAGCTAAGACACACCCAGCCCAGACTCAACAGGAAACCGATCTTCCCCTGACTCCCCACCGAGGAGAACCTCTCCTCGACCCTGCACGGGCTCTGAGGCCAGCGTCACACTCCCTCTCTGCTCTCCTGTCCCTTGAGCCCTTCCTCTACAGGTAGGGCAGAGAGGGTGGTGGACACCAGGCTTACCTGCCTGCTCCTCTCCCTCCTAAGGAAAAGGGAGTAGCAGATTGATCTGAGGGGAAAGCACAGGCTGTGCTGTCGAGGTGCCTGCTCGCTTACTCGCCTGCCAGGAGACCGGGCTCTCAGTTTGGGGTGTTTGTGCAACCTTCATCTGCACTGGGCCCTGTGCCCCTCCTCCTCACCCATGGTCCCCAGCAGTGCCTGGTTCTGAGCAAACTCCCAGGGAAGAAAGCGGCCCTGTCTCCACGGCCAGGTTCTCCTTGTGGTGTCCAGTGCGTGTCTCTCCTCCATCACACTCTCCCGGCTTACGCAGGAGGGGCCAGCAGCCCCAGGAGTTCCAGACCCGTGCCGATCACACTGGTGCTGTTGAGATGTCCCAAACCTCACGTCCTTAACTGTGCTCTCCCTCCTTTCCTCTCCCTTGAGCTTGTTTCTGCCCAGCACTCGTGCTCATTCACATAATTAGGTTTCCCACCCCAGCCTACCCGACTTCCTTGCTAGTCTCTATGAGGTCCTTATTGCACTTATTGGGGTTGAAGCTCTTCAGAGGAGCTGGAACTGTCTACCCCAGGGACACACCCATTTTGTTGCTACCCAAGTGGATTCTGAGACAGGCACCATCTCCTTGTTCCCCCTCTCTCTTTTGCCTCCCACTGACTGCCCTTTTCCATGTGTCTTCATTCTGCCTGAAGAAGGCTTTCCCAGGATGCACGTCCTCAGAGGGAGCAGCCTATCTCCCCCAAGCTGGAGGCGGCAGAGGACTGGGCCAAGCCCCAACCTGCCTCCCAGCCAGGCTCCTCCAGGCCTCTGGTTTAGCAGAGCCCCCTGAGCCTAGGCCTGTGTCTAGCCCCAGTGGCTCACTGACCTTTCAGGGCAGCCAGGGGGTCCTGCTTAGAAGCCAGTCACCTGCCCTCTGCCTGCAGCCATGGAAGGGGGTGTGCATGTGCCTCTGTGTGTGTGGCTGAGTGTATTCCGCGCGTGTATGTGGAGGGAGGGAGGGAGGGGAGCATGGTGTCTCCCGCTCCACCGCCCTTTGTCGAGCCCCATCAGCTGCCCCCTTTTACTTTGCATTGAACGGCCTGTCCAAAGATCCTCTCTCTAGGGCAGCAGAGAGCTTTTTGCACTTTAAAAAAAAAAAAAAGAAAGAAAGGTCGGAATTTCTTTTGGGTCAATATTTTTAAGTGTGTGAGGAGATGCTCAGTAGCAGCAGCCTATGGCAAGAGCTTATAAATGACTGATGCAAATTTGCACTCTGCTCCCCCTCTGTAAGGATACTGATAGCACAACCTCTTCTTCCCCCCACCGCCCCGCCTTCTGGTCCTCCAACCCAGTCCCTTTCTGTCCCTCTTCCTGTAGCCCAGTCTCAGGCTTTCCTCCTCCTGAAGCCCTACAGAGGTAGGGAATGGAGCCTAGGCACCAGGGGTCTGAAGTGTGAGCCACCCAGAAGAGAGACGCCAACTGCACCCTTGCCACTTCCAAAGCAATAGAGGCAGAGGGGTCCCCTCTGCCACCTAGCCCAGTTTTGACCCTGGCATTAACTGGCCGTCTTAGAAGAAACTGGGTCCTGGTAGGGGGTGGCATTTTGTCTGTTTCTTCCAATCTGCTGAATCTTTTGGCTGCACCTTACAAACAGCAGTCTGCTCCCATGACCCTCTGCCCATTTCCATTGGTCTCCAGGCCCCAGTAATCTGGGGTTGAAACTTCGAGGAAATGCCAGTGACTTATTCCAGAGTGCCTCAGTTAGGGGAACTTCTCTGTAAAGAACCCTGGGTATTGAGCAAAAACCTTATTATTGTTAATGACCTATAATTGGAAGCTTCCTGCCTTTTTCTTTGGTTGCTCCTGTGGAAAATACTGAAAAGATTACTTTGTTTTATTTTGTTGTCTTTTTATAAAAGGGGAGGTGGAGAGACCCCTTCAGAGCAGGGATTGTGCCGGGAGAGTGCCTCTGACTTTGGGACATTTCATCCACAGAAATTTCCAAGCCAATGGTTTCTTTTGGGTTTCGGTTTTTATGTTTGTTTTTGGGGGTTTGGAAAAACATGCATTTTTACCGTGCACGTAAATTGGTCAGCAGAAAAGGGAGCCCAGAAGAGGCAGCAGATGGACCATGCCCTTGCTGGGTTTTCCTTTTCTTTGGGACTGAGGGGAAATGGTTTTTAGAGGTGAGGGTTGGTCCATGTGGAGGAAAGAAGTGTCTCTGTTGGGGGACAGAGGAACCTGGGGAGTCCATCGCATGTCCTACAATCTGCTCTTAGACACGGCCTTGCCAGGAGAGCCTGCCCTCAGACTGCAGGACCAGAACCCCTGCCTCCATCTTTCCAAGCACCGGGGCGAAAAACCACAAAGGAAAGGAAGAAAATTTATATATATATAATATAAAATCACTTGGTGATTAAAAAAATAACTGCTCCATAAATAAAACTCCTAAAGTCACTTATGTTTAAAGGGTTTGGTTGTGTTTTTTGTTTTTCGGAGAAATACTGTAAATATATATTTTTTTGTTGCTGATTTAGAGTCAATCTCCAATGTTGTGCTAAAAAGTTTAAATTAAATGTAAGCATTAAGGGGATAAGTCTTATGCTATCTCAGTTGACACATTGAGGTTATTTTGGGCCAGGGAAGGAGGAAGCTAGTTGGACTTTGTTTTGTTTTCTAAAAGTTCTCCACTATTGGTTTTAGAGAGAGCAAGGACATCTTTCCTCTGACACGTGGGAATGGGTGATATTTGTGTAATAAAATTTTTAAAAGACAAAAAAAGAAATAGCCTCCAATGGGAAATATTTTAATTTAGGTTTTGTTTTTGTTTGGGGGTTTTTTGTTTTTTTAAAAAAAAATAAAAAGGCTTTAAAAACAAAAACTAAACCTTTTCTGCTTCGGTGTGTGCGTGTGAGCAAGTAAGTCAGAAGGCTAAGGCCAAGGAGCCCTTGCTTCACCTCTCAGTGGCAGTAGCAGAACTGGGGGGCATCTGTACTGCTTGGATTTCCTTAGCTTATTTTTTAAACACCAAAAAGCAGCACTTGATTCTAGAAACACAGTGCTTACTTCATCAAGGTGAACTTTTTTTTTTTTTTTTTTTTTTTTTTTGAGACGGAGTCTAGCTCTGTCGCCCAGGCTGGAGTACAGTGACACAATCTAGGCTCACTGCAGCCTCTGCGTCCCAGATTCAAGCGATTCTTCTGCCTAAGCCTCTGGAGTAGCTGAGATGACAGGCACTCACCATCATGTCCAGCTAATTTGTATGTGTGTGTTTTTGTAGAGATGGGGTTTCACCATGTTGGCCAGGCTGGTCTTGAACTCCTGACCTCAGGTGATCCGCCCACCTCCGCCTCCCAGAGTGCTGGGATTACCGGCATGATCCACCACGCCCAGCCCCAAGGTGAACTTTTTAATGGATGTGAACATTTTAAGTGTGAGATTACCTGACATTCTCCCACCCAAAAAGGCAGAGTAGCCCCACAGAGGCACCCAGTGGTGCACTCCTTAGAATGGGCTGGGGCATCTCTAATCTTTCATCCCCACAACTGCCAAGCCATCAGCCAGGGCCAACTCCATCTGCTAAAGCTGCAGAAAAGTCCCTGAGCAGGGTCTGGCCCACGCAGGCTGTGACCAGCGTGTCTCCTACCTCATCCTACTGCTTCTCGTCACCCAGCATGTTGAGTCCAAGTTAGTCTTTATGTGCGCCAGATGCTGCCAGAGAACTGCCTCCTTACCTGACTGCTGAGTCTCAGGAGGGCTGCAGTCCCATCTGGGAGAGGCTAAGCAGGCTTCCATCACTGCCTCCAAAGGAATCTGGGGATCTCTGCCCATCCTGCTCCCCAAACTGATTAGTAAAGGACTGTCTCCAATTCTGGAGCACAGTCTAGAAGTGGACAAGGGTGTTGCACAATGGGCTGATTTAATGTTGGTTTCTCCAAGGATGGATATGGATGTGGCCATGTTTGGATGTTTCCAGGGAAGGAAGAGTGTCAGTTTTGCCCCTAAATATCTCAGAAATGCATCTGCCTCTTACTAATCTCATCCCTGCCACCCTAGTGGAAGCCACCACCGTCTAGAACCTCAACGACAGGAAAAGCCCCAAGGGCCCTGGTCCAATCCCCTGTCCTCCTTGTTGGTAGCCAGACATTTATCTTAAAAGATTGATTTGGCTGGGCACAATGGCTCATGCCTGTAATCCCAGCACTTTGGGAGGCCAAGGCAGGTGGATCACCAGAGGTCAGGAGTTTGAGACCAGCCTGGCTAACATGGTGAAAACCCGTCTCTACTAAAAATACAAAAATTAGCCAGGTGTGGTGGCAAGTGCCTGTAATCCCAGCTACTTGGGAAGCTGAGGCAGAAGAATGGTTTGAACCCGGGAGGTGGAGGTTGCAGTGAGCTAAGATTGAGCCATTGCACTCCAGCCTGGGTGACAAGAGCAAGATTCCGCCGGGCGCGGTGGCTCAAGCCTGTAATCCCAGCACTTTGGGAGGCCGAGACGGGCGGATCACGAGGTCAGGAGATCGAGACTATCCTGGCGAACACGGTGAAACCCCGTCTCTACTAAACAGTACAAAAAAACTAGCCGGGCGAGGTGGCGGGCGCCTGTAGTCCCAGCTACTCGGGAGGCTGAGGCAGGAGAATGGCGTAAACCCGGGAGGTGGTGCTTGCAGTGAGCTGAGATCCGGCCACTGCACTCCAGCCTACGCGACAGAGCGAGACTCCGTCTCCCAAAAAAAAAAAAAAAAAAAGCAAGATTCCATCCCCCCCGCCAAGAAAAAGATTGATTTGATTACTTCCCTCCCCTGCTTAAAACCCTTCATTGTGTTCATCTCAGGATAAAGTCTGAATGTGGCATATAATGTGGCCTATGAGGCTGCCAGGCCCTCAGGCTTCATTGCCCACCATTTGTCCCTCCTCTTCCTCTCCACTCATAGCCAACTTTTCAATTAACACCGTCTCTGGGTCTTTGTACGTCCTGTTCACTCTACCTGGTATACCTTACTCAGTTTACCTATTACTTTTCTCTGGGAAACTATCTCCTCCTCTACTCCAGACTGGATCAGGCCAGGCACAGTGACTCCTAGCACTTTGGGAGTCCAAGGTGGGAGGGGCGCTTGAGGCCAGGAGTTCAAGACCAGCCTGGTCAACATGGCAAAACCCTCTCCACAAAAACACATAGGCGGGCACAGTGGCTCACACCTGTAATCCCAGCACCTCGGGAGGCCAAAGCGTGTGGATCATCTGAGGTCAGGAGTTCGAGACCAGCCTGACCAACATGGTGAAAGCCCATCTCTACCAATAATACAAAAATTAGCCGAGCGTGGTGGCGTGTGCCTGTAATCCCAGCTACTCGGGAGGCTAAGGCAGGAGAATTGCTTGAACCCGGGAGGTAGAGGTTGCAGTGAGCTAAGATCGCACCACTGCACTCCAGCCTGGGTGACAGAGCGACACTCTGTCTCAAAAAAAATAACCCTTAGCCAGACAAGGTGGCATGTGCCTGTACTCCCACCTACTCAGGAGGTTGAGGCAGGAGAATCACCTTACCCTGGAAGGTTAACGCTGTAGTGAGCCATGATTGTGCCACTGCACTCCAGCCTGGGTGACAGAGTTGAGACCCTGTCTCAAAAAAAGACCAGTCTGTTCACCATCTTTCCAGGCCACAACTCTCAGAGCCCAGGTCCAGAAGGAAATCTCAGCGTTGACACCCAAGTATGTGCAGGAAACTGAGGGCAGGAGGCCCCAGAGGCCAGGGACACCTGAATTTCCCCTGTCAATGCTGTCATCCAGCCTCTGCCTCCCCCTCCGCACCCACCCCAATCCAATGGGCAGGGAGTTCTACCTCCCCAGAGCGTGCCATAGGATAGCAGGCAGAGAGACAGGGAGAGAAACACACCTTGAAAGACCCAGAAGAGGAAAGGCAAAGAGGTAGAGAGAAACAGAGAGAAAAGAGACCATGGAGGAAGCCGGGGAGACAGAAATGAGGCCCAAGATACTCTAGTGTGACAGTGGCCACTCGGCGGGTCGTCTCCCCAGCCCAACGCTTCACACATTGTTTTTTTGTTTTGTTTTGTTTTGTTTTGTTTTGAGATGGAGTCTCACTCTGTCGCCCAGACTGTGATGCAGTGGTGTGATCTCAGCTCACTGTAACCTCCGCCTCCCGGGTTCAAGCGATTCTTCTGCCTCAGCCTCCTGAGTAACTGGGACTACAGGCGACCGCCACCACGCCCAGCTAATTTTTGTATTTTTAGTAGAGATGGGGTTTCGCCATGTTGGCCAGGCTAGTCTCGAACTCCTGACCTCAGGTGATCCGCCCTCCTCGGCCTCCCAAAGTGCTGGGATTACAAGCGTGAGCCACCGCGACCGGCCCCCTTCACACATCTTATCTCAGTTAATCCTCAAAACAATCCAGTGAGGCCACACTGGAACGCCCTTTGTACTGATGAAAAAGACCCTGCTCTGAGAAGTTAGTAACTTGCCTAGGGCACCCAGCCTGGTTCCTAGAAGGTGGCACTGGGATCCTACCCCCAAGTCTTTCCTACCCCACCCCTCGACACATGGCAAGTACCAGCGGCCACAACGTGGGCCCAGTGAGAGCGACGAGACCGTAAGTCGGACACTCAAGCCAGTTGGGAGCGTCAAGGCGCAAAGCGGCTCTGGGAACAGGCTGCTCGGCGGCTCCGGGGCGCATGCGCGCTGGGCAAGGCTCCTGGCAGGCCGGGCGGGGCTCTGGGTTGAGGATGAGGGCGGGGGCGGGGGTTCGGGGACGGGGCCGGGCCTGGCAGCTCGCTGGGGCCCAGTCTAGGCAAAAACTCCGACGCGGAAGAGGACCTCGGATCCGGGGGCAGTGCGGGGACTGTGTGAACTTTCCAGAGAGTTCCAGGAGGAGGCGCTGCTCGTGGGAGGCGGGTCGAGAGGAGCTAGGGGTCTTGAAGCCCTGCCATGGTTGGTGGGCTGGCGCCGGCGGGCTGACAGCCCCCGCCCAAGGTCCCTGCCCTCTGCAGGAAAGAGCGAAGGGCCCGGGCGTCCTGGTGATGTTGGAGCCTCCCAGATAACCAGGGCCCTTTCTCCCTCGGGGCCTTTGCATCTACTGTTCCGCATACCTGAAAAGCTCTTTTCTCTGCCCCCAAAACAACTGCTTCCCTCCCATCCTCTGGCTCTGACAAAAACGCCCTGAGTTTTCCCTGACTTCCCCTGAGGAGGCTCCTGAGTCTTAGAACTTGTCGCGTGCCTCATAGGGATGTTCCCGCTTTGGATGAGATCAGCTGGGCTCTGCAGTGCCCTGCACATAAGAGAACCCAATACCTGTCAGCGGCTGTTATCACGTATGGTTTGCCCATAAGCTTCCCGCCCGTGTCTTCCCGTGTTGGATCCGCAAGGCCAAGCACAGGTGCCTGGCATGTAGTAGGAGCTCAACAAATACTGTCAAATAATCAAGTGAATGAATCAACTCCCAGCATCCCAGCCAGAGCCTTACACTTTCTGGGGACCCGACATCAGAGGAGTGGCTGTCCATGTTGGGGAAGAGTGTCCCCAGATCAATCTGGCACACACCTGCTGAGGTCAAGGGAGCCCGGAGCTCGCCCTCCTGCTCTGCAAAGCCCAGGTTGGAGGCGGAGAAAAGAGGTCTCAGCAGGACAAAACTCTCACTCCTGAGCCTTGGCACATGCCACTTCCAACCTGCTCACGCACACAATGTCATGTTCAAGACTTTACCCAACCCTCCCCGACCTTCTCCCGAGTGCCCTCACTTCCTTTTTTTTTTTTTTTTTTTTTGAGACGGAGTCTGGAAGGCAAGCTCCGCCTTCCAGGTTTATGCCATTCTCCTGCCTCAGCCTCCCGAGTAGCTGGGACTACAGGCGCCCGCCATCTCGCCCGGCTAGTTTTTTTGTATTTTTTTTTAGTAGAGACGGGGTTTCACCGTGTTAGCCAGGATGGTCTTGATCTCCTGACCTCATGATCCACCCGTCTCGGCCTCCCAAAGTGCTGGGATCTCACTTCCTTAAACTATAGCTCTTGTCAGGTTAATTGGAGATATGTGTTTAGGTGTTTTCTTCCCCTACTAGACTAGGCTAACACGGAGTCTTGATTCTTTTTGCAGGCCTTACTTTGTGCTAGGGATGAGGGGTGCAGCAGTGACCAGGACAAACAGGGACGCCAAGGGAGAGACCTCTGAGCAGGAGCTCTTCCGCCCACAAGGTGGCAGCACGAGGAGGAGCCTGCCACTCCGGAAGTGGGGAAGGGCAGTCCAGGCAAGGGAACTGTAAAGCTAAGGCCCCAGAGGTGGAAATGGACTTGGCTTGTTCTAGTGACAGAAGGAAGACCAGAGAAGCTGGAGACTAAGAGGAAGGGGAAGGATGGAAATTGCCGAGTTAGAGAGATGGGCAGGGACCAGTCTGTGCAGGTCTTACAGGCCACAGGAAGTGGGGTGGATTTTATCCTAAGTGCAGGGGCAGTCGTTGGGGGTGGGCTTTGATTTAGATCTATAGAAGCTCAACCTGCAGGAGCAGCAGGGCGTGCAGAGAGGAGGCTGGTGCAGGCATGCAGGCAAGAGGTGATTGAGACTCAGGCCAGGGTTTAGCAGGGCACAGTGGAAGGATCGAGGGTGTACTTCAGAGACAGATATGCCAGAGATGCTGTATGACAGCAGGGGTATACATGGGGGTAGGGGCCAGATGAGGGAAGAGAGGAATCGAGGACAGCTCCTAGATTTTGGGAAAATGGAGGATCCATGCTTGAGATGGGGAGGCGGGAGAGGAGCAGGTTGGACAGGGGCTGGGTAGTGGGAGCAAGAGCTCAGTGTGTGGGCCGCGCTAAGTTTGCAACATCTATTAGTCATCCAGTGGCGATGCCAAGTAATGATGTCTCTGTGGGGCTGCCAGCTGGGCGGAGATGGGGCTCCACTCCACTTTGCACTCCTAGCATCCTGGTCAGGAGCAGTCTAGGCACAGGACAAAGGTTTGTAGAGAGAAGAAATGCCTGACACTGACCTGCAAAGGCAATCGACCTTCCCAGGACCAACAGCGGACAGCACCATCCCCAAAACCAGTCTTCCCCAGGCCTGGGGCTCACACCAACCTCTTCTGAACCTGGGGCTTCCTGAAGTCACTTTTCCTGGGCCCAGGAATCAACGAAGGGAGACCAGCACCCCTCAAAAGACCCCAGCTTCAGGCCTGGCAGGGGGTGTGGATTGGGCTGTGGGTGGGAGGGACTGAATCTTTAGGTGGGAGTGGGAAGGTGAGGCCACCTCTTGGAACAGAATGGCTGGCATTTCAGAACGCACACACAGACTCTGGTCTGACAAGTTCATCAGGCAGAAGTTTTTCAATAGAGGTTATTCCCGAAAACCCTGGCTGACATGTGGCTGTGCTCACAGTCCAGAAGAGTCAGGACAGGGCAGTGGGGAGAGGAGGTTAGAGGCTTCATGTTGTGGCATCTGGCCTTGTTCCACTCCAAACCCCATGTGCTCCAACAGCTCATTCACTCATTCATTCACTCATCAAACATTGACGCCTTTGAGTCAGGTCCTGTGGTGGGCACTGGGAGCAAGGGATGAACTAGGAGCACCAATGACAGTGGGGGACAGTATGTACTCTTTAAATATATATATCAGCATTTCCAACATCACGATGCATTTTCCAATTGATGCAGATATGTAATGAGACTTCACTCCCCACTCTCAAAACTTGCAATGATGCATCTTGCACCTGAAGATGGAAAATAGGGCCTAGAAGGTGGTAAGTGTAGAATTGGAGATGTACATAGTTGGGGTCAGGGAGTCAGGGAAGACTGCCGGGAGGAGGTGAGTCTTAGCGGATAAGTAGGAGTTGGCCAGGGAGGAAGGTACACAGAAGGGCTTCCAGGCCCAGGAAACAGCAGAGGCACAGAAGTGAGAATGGGTGGGTGAGTTGGTGGGGGAGCTCCAGGTGCAGAGGATGGTAGCAAAACAAACTGGAGCATCCAAGGTCCAAGTCCTCCAAGATCTTGACTTGCAGATTAAGGAGTTTGTTCACCTAATCTGCTTTGGGCAGAGTGGGGTGAGTCCTAGAGACCCCTCTAGGTCTCTCACTCTCAGTAGCCCCAGAAGGCCTGGAGAGCTGCTTCTTGGTGCCAAGCAGGCAGTGACTCCATCAGATCTAGACCTGGGAAAGGCATCTCTGGTCAGGGCCTGCATCAGGGCAGTGGCTGGCCATAGGACCCTGAGAAGTAGACAGATTCAAGGAGATTCTCAGGAGGCCAGACAGGAGACTATAGTGATAAATTAGAGAAGGGGAGAAAATGAAGGAGCAGTTAGGGAAAATAAACCTGGGGCTCACCACTCACTGAGAGGAGAACCTCACCAGCTCTGATATGCTCTGGTTCCAGGTTCTGTTGGGACTGATCCAAGAAGGTAGCCTAGAAGTGCACAGAGATGGGAGCCTTGCTTTGCAAAAGGATCCTGGTTGCTGGCCCACAACATGGTAATGAGATTTGAGCTCTATGTGCCCAGGGCTGGGAGGAGGGTCCTATCACTTCAAAAGCAAAGAGAGGGTCTAGAGAGGGGCATGTTGAGATACGAGTGCTGCCTTGAGACACCTGGCTTTCCCCACTCTGGGTGGGCTCTCGGGTGGGTTTCCCCTACCAGGCAGCACTGAAACCTCTGTGCCCTCCCGGGCTGGGAGAGGTTTCACCCTACATGTGGAACCATCCTGAAGGAGCGTCTAGATGGGATGGGGTACACGGAAGGGAGCTGCCAAGAGTGCTGGCCAGGGACCTGGGTCTACGAGCCTGTTAGGGGGTGGGGTTGGGTGCAGGGTACTTGGTCCAGAGTGGGCCTGCAGGGGCCAGGATTGGTTCTAGAGTGGGAGGGTGGGATCGGGGATGGGGGAAGGCTGTAATTGGACTGCAGTTGTCAGGTCCCAGGTTCTGGGTGACCTACTCAGGATTCTGGGTCCAATGTGGGTCCCAGGTTAGATGTCCTAGTCCTGAGTCTGTGTCCACAGTTCTGGGTGTTGAGCCTAGGACAGTGGTCTGGAGTTGATAGTCCAATCTAGGTCTGAGCCCTGACCCCAAGTCTAGGATGCAGGGTCATGGTAGTGGCCTAGGGTCAGAGTCAAGGTTGGGGTCAGTAACCAGGATGAGATCGAGGTCATGGTCCAAAATCTGGATCTGGGGAACTGTTAGGGTCCGGGGTGAGTGTCACAGTCTGGGTATGGCGTTGGAGACCCAGGGCTGTGATCTGAGGTCATGGTTAGAGTCTGAGGTGGTGGGCAAAGGTTTGAGCCTGGGGTCCTGTTTGGAGTCTGGTGTCAGGTCGTGGACTGCGTCAAAGGTCAGGGAGTCTGGGGTTATAGCCAGGGTCTGAGATGAAAGTTCAGAGGTCTGAACACCATCCCGTCTTGGTGAGCGTCCAGGTTCCTTGTGATCATGTCTGTTGTCAGGACCACGGCCTGACTGGAGAGCCTGGGATTCAGAGATGTGACCCGAGGTTGTGGTCAAGGAATGGGTCTGGGATCGTCTTCCGTGCCGGGTCCCTGTCTTGTTCCAGACCCGGGTCTCCGTCCAGACCCGAGGTCACCGCCAGGATCTGAGCCCTCTGTCGCAGGTCTGGTTCGGGGTTAGACTCCGCGCGGCCTCCAGGGGGCACCATCGCCCGCCCGGCTCGGCCACTTGCGGGCTCGCTGGCGCTGTGCGCGGCAGGCGGGGCCGGAGGCGGCGGCGGCTCCGGGGCGCGGGCGCGCGGGCGGCGGCG
>NC_037682.1:7326152-7397813 GCF_003255815.1 Theropithecus gelada | reverse complement strand
GGGTCGCGAGAGCCGGCCCCGGGGGTCCAAGTCGCGGGGTCGAGTGTGGGGCCAGGGTCTCGGAGTCGCGGCCGGGGTGCCCGCGGGGTCGGGCCGGGGCCGCGGGCGACTTCTCCTCACCTGGGCCGGGCCCGAGCCGGCGCCATGGGGCGGCGCCGCCTGTGAGCGGCGGCGAGCGGAGCCGCGGGCGCCGAGCGGGGCTAGGCGGGAGGCGTCGGCGCCCCAGGCCGACCGAGCCGCGGCCGGACCGGGCCGAGCGCCGAGCGAGCGGGAGCGGCGGCGGCGGCGGCGGCGGCGGCGGGAGGAGGCAGCGCCGCCGCCAAGATGGCGGACCTGGAGGCGGTGCTGGCCGACGTGAGCTACCTGATGGCCATGGAGAAGAGCAAGGCCACGCCGGCCGCGCGCGCCAGCAAGAAGATCCTGCTGCCCGAGCCCAGGTGAGGAGAAGTCGCCCGCGGCCCCGGCCCGACCCCGCGGGNACCTGGAGGCGGTGCTGGCCGACGTGAGCTACCTGATGGCCATGGAGAAGAGCAAGGCCACGCCGGCCGCGCGCGCCAGCAAGAAGATCCTGCTGCCCGAGCCCAGGTGAGGAGAAGTCGCCCGCGGCCCCGGCCCGACCCCGCGGGCACCCCGGCCGCGACTCCGAGACCCTGGCCCCACACTCGACCCCGCGACTTGGACCCCCGGGGCCGGCTCTCGCGACCCTCTGTCGGCCCCCGAGCCCGGAGCAGCCCGGCCGTGGCGCCTGCGGGTCCAGACGCTAAGCCCCAGACCCCGGGCGCCTGAGCCCGGAGCGCCCCAACTCCGGAGCTCCTCTGCCCCTTCGGCCCCCGGGCCCGCTCCGGTCTCCCCGGCCGCCCTGCTGCTTCCTTATCGCGTTCCGCCGGCCCCCCGCTCCAGTCGCTGTCAGCCCCTAGCTCCCGCCTTCTCCCACAGGGGCCCGGCGCGCCCCTTCATCCTCCTCCGAGCAGCCCTTGGTCCCTGTGGGGTCCCCTCCCCTCCGCCGGCCACCATTTACCTCGCCTGACGATGTCACCCACCCTTTTGCTGTCCCTGCTCACGGCACTCGCCTTGGGGTTTCCACTACCCCCACCCGTCTCCCCTCCAGTCTACACTTGTGTGAGGTGTGGGGGGACAGCCAGTTTTCCGGACTCTTCTCCCACCCTCTGGTGGAGTCGCTATCCTGTAGTTGGGCTTGAGAGTGCTTTCGGGGCGGCGTGGTGAGCAGGACCTAGGGTGCTGCGGGCGCCCTCCCCCTCGGACCGCGCTCAGGTGGGGGAAACATCCCGTGCCCTCTCCCCCACATTCCTTCTCGGGCGTGCACTGCATATGGTGCCCGGTGGGTGCTGTTGACCAGGGGCCCTCCCAGCACACTGGCAACAGCTGGACCCTAGCTGCCGCCCCTGTAAGACAACTGACATCACACCTGGTATCAAAGTTTAGACTGTTCAGGATGTAGGTGCAAAAGTACACAGGATGTGGACGATTGCTGCGGTTTGTCCAGCTCTTTATGGCTGATGGAGTATCTCTCCACTGTGTGAGCCTCTCAGCAGCGAATGGGGTGGCCAGGACAGGTGTGGGTTTGTCCCTGTGGAACAGGTGGGGAAACTGAAGCTCCAGAGGTGAGTGACCTGCCCCAAGTCACACAGGTAGTCTCAGGTGGCACCTGGCCAACAGATCAGGGCTTCAGACTTCCGGTTCTACATTTCATTGGCTGCCCTGGCTTGCGCCAGGGAGCAGATGTGCCCGCCACAGTTCTTTGTGTCGTGTGGCAACTCCTCGTGCATGCCTGAGAGTTAGCCTCCTGGTGCCCCAGCAGGCTGGGAATGGGGCCTGTCCACACTGCCGTGGTCTTATCTTGTGACTGTGGGCAAGTCCCTTCCCTCACTGGGCCTCAGTCTTCTCGTCTGTGAAATGTAGATGGCGTGAAATAAGAGTTGTGACTCTGTGATGTCCCTCAGCCTTTGAAGTGTCTGTCTAAGCCTGGGCTGACGCTGCAGGGGTGCCATGCCCATGGCCCTCACCGGCCCCCTCTGCCATGCCCTGCTCACTGGGTGTTTGGATTGACTCAATGTCAGGCCGGGGAGAGGAAAATTGGTCTGCATTCTGAAAAGGCCGTTAGGGCCTTTTTTTTCTAAGATATTTGCAATCAGATTTCTCAAAACAGGAACCAGACTGACTGTCAGCTGGGGGCTGTCCAGGGAGCAGTGACGGTTAGTGCAGAAATGAGTTCAGAAATGACAAACCCACGAGGGAGGAAATGGGGGAGTCAGCCTCTAGGGCTCAAAACGGCTCTCCTTGGTGGCCGCAGCCTTGAGACCCTCCTGCAGGATGGAGTTCGGCAATGTGTGAGGTGGGACCTTTTCTGGAACTGTCTGCGTTCGTGTACTCTTCCCCCCAGAATGCATTGCTTCTGATGGGGTGCCGCCTTGGCTCTGCAGGTGTCAGAACCCGGAGAAACGAGATGTTCTTCTTTTCCTGTCCCCTTTCCCATCCACAGCAGTGATGGCGATGATAGCAATAATGATAGGAGTTATTACTGACTTACCTGTTTTGACATCTGTCCTCTCAATTCTTCAACCAACCTGTGAAGCTGGCAAGGCCATGCCTTGCATGTAGTAGTTGCTCAAGAAATACCAGGACTGTGTGACGCCCCAGGCAGTCCTGAGCAGAAACAAGGTTGGATAGGATTCTAGGAGGACAGCAGGAGGCGGAGCCAGGCAGCCCAGGTTTTCACATTGGGTCACCATCAGCAGCATGGCCTTCCGCAAATTGCCCACATCTGTGAAATGGACTGGAGTTGCGAGCGCCGAATGTCAGTGTGCTAAGGCCTGGGAAGGGCTATGGGCCACCCCTACGTGGGGGTCCAGGCCTGGGGCATTAGGGAGCAAGCCGCCCTTTGCATAATGCCTTGTCTTGCACACCCAGTGGGGCAGAGCGCACCCCCCGCCGCCCCGATGGTGATCCTGACCATGTCTCATGTTTGCCCGACACTTTTCCATTTGCAGAGTGCTTTTTACTCCATTTTGTCCTTTTGACAACTGTGGGAGGCAGGCCCAGCAGATGGGATTCTCCCCTTTAGCAGTTGAAGTCATTGAGGCTCAGGGAGGGGAGGAGTCGTGTCCTCGTCACAGAAGAAAGCTGGAATGGGGCCTCAGGTTTCTGGACCACACAGGCCAGTGCTGTTTCTCTGCTGTGCTTTATCCCCTCCACCCACCCCTGCACACCACTGTTCTCACCCCTGTCCACATTTTGCGGCGTGGGCTGACTGGCATCGCTTGTCTGGGGCCATTGGCTGTCACAGTTCACAAGGCTCAGCCCCCTTCCTGTTGGCTGGGATGGAGAATTGAGCTGCCCTGGCAAAGCTACTGCCCCGAGGGGCAGCTCCACTCCAGGGTCCCATCAGATGCAGGAGCCTGTCTTCCCCATACCCCTAAGGTCAAGGTCAGAGTCAGGGAGAGGGGCTGTGGCTTGTCCCCGTGACAGGGTGCCTCTGGGAATTGTTCACACCTTGAGGTAGCCCACCTTGGCAGTCCCTCCATGGCTGGTGCCTGGGGATGTGGCTTGGCCGAGAGCTGGGGCTGGCATCACAGCTCTGAGTTCCAATGGCTAGGGAATGGGAGTGGTTAGGCACAGTGCCACATTGAGTTGGTACAGGGGCCTCCCCTTCTGTCACCCTATAGAATCCGAGGAAACAGTCCCTTTCCCCGACCTTCTTCTAGAAGGAGGCAGCGTAAGGCAGCATTGTGTATCTGGAGGATGGGAGACCTGGCTTCTCCCTCTACCACAAGCCCACATGGGACCCAGGCCAGTCCCTTAGCCTGACTGGGCCTGCCTCGGTTTCCACCTTGGTAAATTTAGGGGGCTGCCCCTTCACTCTCAGGGTCTGTGGTCTGGACCTTGCCCTGAAGGAACTGCTGTCTCCCTTTCCCGGCAGCCAGCAGTCTTGTAATTTTCATCATTTGCTTGATATGACCACTGAGGCCTGGTGTAATTAATATCTGGGCTCCTAGCTGAGGAGCCCTGCCTGGGCGCTCCCAGGAGGTTCCTCTGCCCTCCCCAGTGACAGTGGCAGCCCCAGCAGCAGATTGTCGGAGCCGGGTGCCTCTTGCAGCCTCCCGATTTCTTGGCTGTTTCCTGGTCCCTCCCCACCGAGAGTTTCCTCCTTCCTGCCCCTTTCTGGCTTCCCTGTCTCCCCAGACCCTGCCCCTGCTCCTCCGCTGCCTCGTTCCTGTTAACTCTTTGCAGCCAGAACTTCCTGCCCTTGATTTTTGGGGGAAGGAGTGCAGCGGGAAGCTTTTTCCCTCCCTCCTTCCTCCACTCCTGCGGCACCAGCTGCAACCCTGCTGCTTCCAGCCTTTGTCCCTTACCCAGAACTTTCCACTTCAGTGGCAGCATTCTCCTGACTCCTTTCCCTGAAAGCAAGATGATCTTTCTTGCAGTCACTCCCTCTGGGCCTTTGAAGCCCCACCGTTCCCCAGGAATGGGTCTCTGGGGTGTGTTTCTCATCTGCTTTCCTTTCCAGAGCATGGGTTTCACTTATTTGCCGTTAAGTCGCCCGCCTGCCGTTACCTGGATAAATGGATTTGAAGGGAGTGTGAGCAATGCAGATTGGAATCTGTGCAGGGGAATTTGGGCTGTTAACCCAGAATGAGGTGTCCTATTAATGCACGATCAATTCCTAGTAGTAAGTTCCCGGTGACGTCAGGTGCAGGCGTGCTCCGCAGCCAGCATCTCCTCCCCGTGCCTAGGTTGCACCCAGGTGGGCTTGGCAGAGGGGTTGAGTGCTCAGGCTAGTGGGTTTGGGTTGGCTTGGCTGTTGCTTTCAGGATATGCTCTTGCCTCAGAACACATAGCAGGAACCAAAAGCACAGTGTTGCCCTTGAGGACGCACAGCCTCCCTCACACCTGCCCCTTTTTCCCAAGCCCCTTCCCTACTCTCCTTCGGCTCCCCATAGGTCAGTTTCCGCTGCTGGATGGAGCTATATTCACGTTATTTCTACTTTGCTGCAACTGAGATACTAAAAATGAGATGTTTGTCCGCAGCTTTTTTCTAAAACAATAATATCCCTTCTCTGCTTTGCTGCTTACTGCAAAGGGCCACGTCTATGCTGGCAGAAGTGGGTTTTCTGGTATTAACATGTTGGCAGCTCTGTTCCCAGTTAGGGGCAATTTTCTGACTCTAGAGCCATCTCGTGTTTGTGATGGGGGACAACCCCCTCCTGGGAACCACAGGGCACAGAGTTCTGGAAGTTTGTTCTTGGTGCATTCTAGCGTGATGCAGATTACGGTCTCCATGTCGGCAGTAAATTGCAGGGTGTGGGTGCTCATGTCATATTTGTGAAGAAGCCGTGACATTTGACAAGGCCGCCAGAGTGCCTCTTCCCGAGCATCCCCGCAAGGGAACTGCTTTGTGGCCGACGCGACGTTCCGGAGCCCAGGCTGTGTGCCGGGCCAGCTGGCTTTTTCTCTCCACTGCTCAGGGCTTGCCTTGGACTGATGGTTTGGGCTGGTCTTTCCTATTTGGTCTGTGGCCCCGTCCTTGAGCTCTGAGGATGTTGTTGGCCCCAGGGAGAGTCATTGAGAAGCATTAAGAAGCCCCAGGGGACTTCCTCCTGCTGCTGGCACCTTGGTGTCAGGTTTCCTGGAAATGCCACAGGGAGCACCTCGGCCATAGCCACAAGCCCTGCTGCGCTGGCTGGTGAACGCTTGCTCATCTCCCAGGGGACGGTTCCCAGAGTGGCCGCACCAGACCTGCCAAGCCTGTAGCCTTCGTGCCAGCTCTCACCGTCCTGGCGTGGCAAAGCTTTAGCATCGCTGTCGCACAACAGGCACAGGAACCATGGCTCCTGGCTGCCAGCTGCCGGCCAAGGCTGCCTCTCATCCTGGGTTCCAGGGAAGGGGGCTTGCCCGCCTCCTGCAGCCCCTGGTCAGGGGCGGGAGGGCCTCCAGGCCAGAGGCTGGGCACATGTCAGGGTCCTCTGAGCCCTGCACCCAGCTCTTTCACAGGGGACAAGGGGAAGATGGAGGGTGCTGTGGTGGGAGGCCGTTTCTCAGGCAGCCTTTGGACATTTTCTTTGACACTAACTCACTGTGGGCCTTGGAGCACGTGGCCCAGCCAGCTTCCTCCAGCCTTGGTTTCCTCACCATCAGCAAGAGTGTGTTGGCCTCTGACTTGTCACTCCCTCCCGTCCACACAGCTGCAGCCTCTGACCCCGAGCAGGAGCCACCTGAGAGAGCCCATGCCACAGAGCATGGCCTGGACTTTGCATTTCTTCTGAACCATGAGGTGCCAGAAGGGACCGGAAGTGCTCCCTCAGCACCCACTCCTTCCCTGTCACCCAGCGCTCAGTGCTGCAGCTGCTCACTTGTCTTCTGCCCCCAGCGTTGGGCTGGGCCTGCTCCAGGAGCAGCAGGAGCTGGTGCGGGCTGCCCTAGCTGCAGGGGTGCCAAGGTGGGACTGACCACTCCTTCCCAAGGCTGAGCAGGCACCAAGCACCTCTGTGCCAAGGAGCCCTTGATGCTTTGGCAGGGCAGGCTGCAGGCTCTACCCACTGGGCCCACAGTAGAGCGATGCAGTGCCTGAAGCTGGTCTGTGAGCAGGGGAGTCCCAACCACCCTGCTCAGCTCAGCCCTGGCCACAGGCCCCATCCACCAAGACCCCATCCTCCAAGAACACAGCAAATGTGGAACAGAGGGTCGGGCAAGACCGGCCACTGTGTGATCCAGCACGGACTGTCCGTGAGCTGTGGGGCGCTGAGGAACAGGGCTCTGGCGGCTCTCTCCCATGGCCCAGCAGGCAGGGCACGGTGGGCAGCACGGCCAGCCTGGCATCTTAGGAGCCCCCCTTCTGCCGTGTCCGCCCAGGCTTTGCAAATGGCCAGTGTGATGGTGGTGATTCAGCATCTCATTGACATCCTCATTTTACAAGTGGGGAAACTGGACATTTCAACTTTGTGACCAGGTGGTAAGGGCCATTTGGAACCCAGGCACCCATCCAACGGCCAGAGCAAAGATCAAGATGGCCCTTGCCCAAAAGTGTTGGGATCCTTAGGGTCCTTCCGTCTGGGACTGTTGAGGCCACTTGGTTCTCCTGATGCTCCAGAGTAGATCTTGGGAGCCAGTTCCCCTGGATCTCAGGGTTGCTGACCTGGGTGGGGGCAGGGACACGCTCTGGGCTCACTGCCACTCCAGACTCTGCCAGTATCAGGGAGCGGTGTTGGAGACAAGGTGACCCAACCCAGGAGGCTGCACCGCCCCCATGCCCGCCTGTGCTTGCCACCCTGGCAGGAGCTGCCCCCAGTGGCAAGTTCTTCCAACCTGCCAGTTCCCTTGGCAGCCAGACCCATGGGAATAGACAGGAAACCCTAAAATTGCCACTTTGGGGGCCTTCCATTCAAGGACTGTGCTCAGGCCTGACCTCGTGTTTGGTTTCTTGCTGGGGGGAGGGGGGTTGTTTATTTTATTTAAAAAACATTTTTTTCTTTTTAAGGAAGAAAGTGGAGTGCTGTGGGCTGGGAAGAATGCGGTGGCCATGCCCAGGCGTGGCTGCTGAGGGGAGAGATGGCCTCAGAGCCCCAGGTCCTGCTTCCTGCTGTTCCCAGGCGGGGACGGACAGCAGAGCCCCTGGGAAGGAGAAAGGGCCTACCCGGCAGGTTCCCCGGCTGTCGCAGGCAGGGAAGCGAGCATGCTTCCCCCTTGGAGATTTTGTATGTCCAGTTGAGAAGTGGCAGTGGCTACTCCCTGGCTTCTAGGTGGCCATTCCCTCTGCCAAGCTGGCACCATTTTTTTTTTTTCTTTTTGAGACAGTCTCTCTGTCACCCAGGCTGGAGTGCAGTGGCGCAATCTTGGCTCACTGCAGCCTCCATCTCCAGGGTTCAGGTGGTTCTTCTGCCTCAGCCTCCTGAGTAGCTGGAACTACAGGCGCACGCCACCACGCCTGGCTAATTTTTGTATTTTTAGTAGAGATAGGGTTTCACCATGTTGGTCAGACTGGTCTTGAACTCTTGACCTCATGATTCGCTTGCCTCGGCCTCCCAAAGTGCTGGGATTACAGGCATGAGCTACTGCGCCCTGCCAAGCTGGCACCATTTTTGCAGGCTCCTAGGAAGCAAGTCTGGGGCTCAGTGGGGCTTACTGCTGAAGCCCCATGGCCCCCATTCCCAGGACCATGCCCAGCTCCTGGTGGGTGACCCCTACAGGCTAGAATTGCTTTGCCTGTCATCTGCATCTGCCTGTCGCTGCCTTCCGCTTGACCAGCACCTGATCATACTCATTTGACCCTCCACTGCCCCAAAGACAGGTATTTCAGAAGACAGGCATTTCGGAAGACTGGCATTTTGTGTGGTTTTTTTTTTTTTTTTTGCTTTTTTTCATCCTCTTCTGTGGACCAGAATGTCCCAGAACTCAAAAATCTGGTGCAGAACCAGAGTCCCGCCTTCCCGGCCCACCTCCCAGGTGAGATGCAGGCCCCTGGCCTTGGGATTTTCTCCACGCTCTGGTCTCCCAGTGCATAACCTGTGCCTCGAGGGCCGCCCGGGGCCCAGGCCTCCTGTCTGCAAGTGCTGAGTGCAGGGACTGTGTCTTTCTCAGTTAAAGAGATTTTTATGAAGCCCCTGCTGTGTGTGAAACACCACAGTCTCCGTCCACCGTTTCCTGTGTCCCTGGGAGTCCCATGTGCCGGGAAACATGTCCTTAACAGTGGCTGGTGGACATGAGCTGGCATGTGTCCTGAAGGGGTGGGTGTGCTGGCATGGACGGGGGGCCCATCCTCGGAGCTCCTGCCAGTTCTCAGAGAGCATCCTGACTCCCTGGTGGTGGGGCATTGACCCTTTTCCCATCCAGGCAGGGTCTGTTCTGAAGGAGTCATAGGATGCGAACTCAGGGTCACTTAGGCCCATCCTTGTCTTCAGTGCCCTGCTTCCTGTTGGAGACAACTTTGGAAGAGGCCACAGCCCCTCCCAGCCTCTGAGGGTGGGGAGCAGGCGAGGGGGTCACGGCCTTAGGACTGTGCTCATGGCAACCCTGCTGTGCGCGTGCTATCGTGCTATCTTGCTCGGCCTTTCCTGAGGAAGGCTCGAACCAAGTGAGATCAGGGGCCGAGGCCCGGGAGTCCACTGCAGCCCTTCCCAGAAGGACAGTGCCCAGCGGAAACGGATAGGAGCCCCCATCTCGAGCCTGAGGCCAGTGGCCAGGCAGGGTCCACAGGCCAGGTCAGTGCTGCCTGGAGCTGCTCTCCGCAGACAGCTCTTCTGGCTGGAGCCACTGTTCTTCCAGACTCTCGGGCCCAAAGCCTGGAAGCCCTCATGGGGCTGGACTCATAACCCTTCTCCTGGTCCCCGACAGCCTGAGCCTTCTCCCACCCACCCTCTTCCCCTTCTTCCTGCCCAAGTGTCGCCTCTGCCTGGGCTTCCTCCCCGTAGCGCCTCCAGTGGAGTTGGGCTGCCGCTGCCCTGGACCGAGCCTCCTGAGTCCTGCTCTCCCGCCCACTCCTTGGCTCTGAAGCCCCCCAGTTTGCAAGGCCCTGCCCTCCCCCTTGCCATGGCCTTTGTGTGCCCTCTCCCCTGCCCTGTTGGCCTCTTGCTTATCCCTGGACATACTGTCCCCTGCCTGTTCCCATGTCTACCGACCTCCCTGGCTTCGCCACCTGCCGAGATCCTGCTTGCACTCCAGGAACCCAGGGGAGTTCCGCCTTCTGCACAGTGCCTCCCCAGACCCAGAGGCCTCCTTCCCTTCCCAAGGCTTCTGCACACGCTGTCTGGTATCACAGGCTCAGAACCATGCCCTGGGCAGGGCTGCTTGGAGCAGGGGGTGGCTTTGGCATGATGTACACAGTGCCTCAGGGGTAGATGTGCAGCAGGTCTTCATGACCACAGCCTGGGTGGCCAGTCCGACCAGCCCTGGACTGAGCTCCTAGGGGCAGGCAGGGCCGGGGTGCAGAGAGGCAGGGGCCGTGCCAAGCACAGAGAATCTGGACTTGCAGATCCAAATCTCCACCAGCTGCAGTCTTTTCCTGGGAGGCCTGCTGGCGGCCCCATAGATCCTGCAGGGCCATGTGAGCATGACATGGGCTCAGGTTGTTGGCCCTACAGGCCCCCAGCCCCGCACATGCCCTCAGTATGGCAGCTACACGTTACCCTAGGAGCCCAGACTAGTGAGGACCAGATGCAGGCCTCAGCTGGCCATCGGGACAGACTGGCAAGGCTGGGCTGGAGATGGACCAGGAGAGGGCAGGAGGGGATAGTAAGGTGGTATTTGAGGCCAGGAGTGTAGCCTGTTGTGGCTCTCCCAGACAGCACTCATTGTGGGGGTGAGATAAACAGGGTGGGGGGGTGTCAGGTTGGGTTTTAGGGGTCACAGTGGCCAGTCCCTCCCCTACGGCCATACCAACCAACCCAGGGCAGGGGTCACATTTTATATCCAAGTACTAAGGACACACGACCAAGGCATGGCCTTTTCTTACCATTTAAAACATTGAGATGCAGTTCATACAAAATTCATCATTTTATTATACAATTTAGTGTTTTTTAGTATATTCACCATGTTGTGCAACCCTTACCCCAAAAAGAAACCGCATCCCCACCGGCAGTCACTCCTCTCCCTCTCTCCAGTCCCCGGCAGCCGCAGATCTGCATTCTGTGTCCGTGGGTTTGTTCATGTGAGTGGACTCCCACAGTATGTGGCAACCCTTTGTGACTGGCTTCGTTCAGCCTCATGTTTTCAAGGCTTATCCGCGTTGTGGCCCCTGTCAGTGCCTCATTCCTTTTTACCGCCGAGCCATGTGCCCCTGTGTGGAGATGCCACATGTGTGTCTTTTCATCTGCTCACAAACCAGGTTTGGCTTTTGTGACTTGGCCAAGTGCCCAAAGCCAGCCGGTTGCAGCACTGGGACCAAACCCCACAGGCAGTGGGCCTCTAAGCAGGGGGCCACCTGCCGGCCACCCTGGCCTTTGGGACACAACCTGGCGGGGGCGGTGCAGGGAAAGGCTTCCTGGAAGCCGTCTGGTTTGACCTGTGGCTGGGGTGAGTGAGTATGCCCGACATGGTGGCCTCCTTCCTGGAGGGAGTGGCGACACCACCAGCAGTGCCCTCCGCTCACAGTTCTGGGCCTGCAGCCCCGACAGGCTCTGGGAGCTTCTGCTTACTGCGCTCCCCTGTCCTACAGCATCCGCAGTGTCATGCAGAAGTACCTGGAGGACCGGGGCGAGGTGACCTTTGAGAAGATCTTTTCCCAGAAGCTGGGTGAGTATGGCAGTGGCTCTGCCAGCCACCAGGCTTCACTTCTTGCCCCTACCCCAGTCAGCCCAGCCGTGCTCCCCACTCTCTGGAGATTTGGCCTCCCATCTACTCAGGGTGGAGCAGCCAGCGAGACCCCAGGGTTTGCTCCAAGTCTCTGTGACCCTGCGTGCCTCCTAGCCCCTGCCCATCGGCCCAGGGAGCCCCGTGGTGGGGGTGGGGGCCCAGAGTCTTCCAGGGCCGCCAGGGAAGTTCCTCCTTTGGGGTTTTTGTTTTTGAGAGTTGCAGCTTCCCCTTGGCGCGGCCGCAGCTGCTCTGGGCCGTTGGTAGAACTGACAGGAAGAGGCGGGGCCCTTCCTGTGGCGCCTGCCGAGCTGTGGTTGGCCCCGCCCCACCCCATGGGCCCTCTTTGTAAGCAACCTGCCTGGCGCTGGCCCTCCATTCCTCCTCCAGCTGGTGTCTGATGCCTGCTGTCAGAAGTTTCATGCGACCCACCCTGTGGACCTGGCCTGGAGGGCAGGCTTGGGGCAGGTCTCGGGAAACAGGCTCCAGCCCCACATGGCTCTGATTTGGCCTTCCTGAGAATAGGAGCTCAGCTCTGGACAGGGGGCATCCTGGCCTGATGGGATCAGGCATTGGACGTCAGCCTGGGGGAGTCGGTGTGTCAGGAAGCACAAAGTTTGGGTCCCAGGCCTGTGCCATGTGCCCTCGGGCAAGTTGCTTCACCTCTCTGAGTCTGCTGGTGTCCTCACCTGGGAGATGGGACTCATGAGTCCCACTGCACAGGCCTGTCACAGTCAGATGAGAGCACTGTGCCCACTGTGAAGCCTGGTCCCCATTCCTCAAAAGCCCTGCACTAAAGGCCAGGCAGTGAGGACTGAAGTGATGGCTGCAGCTCTGACCCAGGTGCCCATGCGGTGTCCCCGAAGGCATGGGAGGCTGCCAGCTTGAGCCGGCTCACCCGTGTCAGACTGGAGGCCTGAGAAGGGCCTCTGTCCCCGGGTAGTGCTCGGGGGCCAGGTCCCTGGGCCCGGGCCCAGGCCCCTTACTCAGGCATGAGGGCACTCTATCTGGGGTCCCCTGAGAACCCCTCCCACAGCCCACCTTGCCTTTCCAGTTCCCTGTGGCCCATACCCCTTCCATGCCCCCTGCCCTGAGGCCCCAGCCCCCAACCTCTTTCCCAGGGACTTGCCACTTGGTAGAGTAGTCCTAGGTTCCGCTTGAGCCTCTGCCACAGGCAGTGTGTCTGACCAGCTCCTTGAGCCCTAGTTTCTCCAACTGGACCCATCCTTCCTGCCTGTTTCTCAGGCCACTGTGCATATAAGCCAGACAATGCAGTGGGGCAGGGTTCAGAGGAGTGGTGTGGCCTCTCAGAGCCCCCTGCTAACCTCCCCTCCATGCTGCAGGCTGAACTGGCCCCGGTGGCCACAGCATCCCAGGGCCCCCAGACTGGATCGTGTTGCACCTGCACAGCCCGCCCCGTTGCGGGGTATCGGCCTCACAGAGCAGGCACAGGGTCCTGGGCTGCAGTGAGTGGGGGCCCAGGTGCCAAGCCAGGGCTCCCTGATGCCAGAGCTAACACCTCTCCTCTGCCTCACCCATCGCCGTCCAGCTGCCACCTGGGGAAACAGATTTCAGGAAGAGGGTAGAAACATAGGGGCCCTGACCCAGAATCCAGGTGTCTTCAAGTTGGCAGCAGCCTTAGTGGCTGCCTGGCCCACCCCTTGCCTGGGGCCGAGACCACCTTTGCCATCTCCATAGCCAGTTCTGCCCAGGGAGCTCAACTCACACCATCCGCAATGATGGGAAGGCCTCGGAGGCATGGCTCTGTGACCTTACACTGTTGCCTTCAGGGTACCTGCTCTTCCGAGACTTCTGCCTGAACCACCTGGAGGAGGCCAGGCCCTTGGTGGAGTTCTACGAGGAGGTGAGGCCCAAAGGCCCGGGCCCTGCTCTGCCCGGAGAAAGGGAAGGAGGTTGGGGCAGCTTTGTGGAATCCACAAGCCACCTGGTGTGGGCACCCCCATTCCCTGCTGGGCTATAGATGACCTGCAGGAATCCTGTCCTCCAGATCAAGAAGTATGAGAAGCTGGAGACAGAGGAGGAGCGTGTGGCGCGCAGCCGGGAGATCTTCGACTCATACATCATGAAGGAGCTGCTGGCCTGCTCGCACGTGAGTGTCCTCGGCTGGCCCTGTGTGCTGGCCCAGAGTCACCTGCAGGTTGGGAGGGGAAAAGAGGACCCTGCAGAGAATTCATGGCCACCTCTGTCTTCCCCAGCCGTTCTCCAAGAGTGCCACTGAGCATGTCCAAGGCCACCTGGGGAAGAAGCAGGTGCCTCCAGATCTCTTCCAGGTGTGTGCCTCCCGATCCCTGCCCAGGCAAAGTCACCTTGGACAGCCCCGGGTCAACGAGCCTGGTCAGCTAGGGGTGGGGCCTGGGCAGCCATGGTCTCTCGGGGCTCAGTCACCAACTTCCAGCTTCCTCCCTTAGCCATACATTGAAGAGATTTGTCAGAACCTCCGTGGGGACGTGTTCCAGAAATTCATCGAGAGGTGAGAGCGGGGCAGTGTAGGAGAGGAATGGGGAGGGAGAGGCCGCTCTCAAAAGGGTGTGGCTGGTGTGGAGGGCAGAAGCCAGCCTTCATTAGGCCCTGAGCAGGCAGGTGGCTGGCCCGTCAGTGGCCCCCTTGCAAGGACTCCTGAGAGGTCAGACAGGCTGCAGGTCATCTTCTCCCATGCTGCCATCCTCAGCACCAGGCAGCTCAAAGCCCATCCCAGGCAGTCTCCTAGCTCCAGGGAGCTCCAGGGACCTAGGAGAGCCGCGCCACCTGTGCCTCTTTCCCATGGGCTGTATAGCACCTTGCTGGCCCACCCGGGCTGAGAAGCATCAGGGTCGTGGTAGGGGTGGGCTCAGGAGAGCACACAGCCCCCGTGACCCTCACAGCCAGAGTTGGTGCGGTGGGTGGGAATTGTAGGCAGATTTCAGCTAGCTTTAGGGAGCAGCTTTTTTAGGGTCACTGCTGCCCAGCCATGGAGTGAGCTCTGTGTCACTGAAGGTATGCAAGCAGGGATGGGAGACGCACTTGTCAAGGATATGGTAGCAGAAGGTCTGGGTTAAACTGGAAGACCTCGTCTCTGTGTGGATCTGATTCCAGCAGGAAGCCATAGCCAGGTGGCCGAGGGCCGTGCTGGGTACCCAAGCAGCCCTGGCTGGCACTGTGGGTGGGCAGGCCCTCAACATATCATTCCTGGAAGAGGACATTAAAGCTCGTGATGTTTCCACATCTACCCTCAACGGGACCCCAGGGAGTGGCTGCTGGGTGGGGCAGGCTCACAACAGCATCATCCTTCCCACATTCTGAGTGGCCCCTGAGCCCAGATTCTTCTCTTCCAGCGATAAGTTCACACGGTTTTGCCAGTGGAAGAATGTGGAGCTCAACATCCACGTGAGTGGGCCTGGGTGGGGCATGGAAAGCTGTGCACCCTGCTGCTCCTCTCCCGGGAGCTGGGCCTGAGGCTTGGCTGGGAGTGGGGAGGTCAGGGAGTATCTGTCCTTTAGCCCCCAGGGCCGTGGCTGTGGGGGTCAGGGCCGGGATCCTGGCATGGGGAGGCTGGAGCAGGTAAGTGTGTGGCGAGGATGGCCAGGACATGGGTATGAGGACCCTGGCGTGGGGCCAGCCCCTGCTGCCCAGGTGCCTCTGCCCCAGGACTGGGCCAAGGCAGCCTGTGGTGACCGCAGCTGTCACTGCCCCTCAGCTGACCATGAATGACTTCAGCGTGCATCGCATCATCGGGCGCGGGGGCTTCGGCGAGGTCTATGGGTGCCGGAAGGCCGACACAGGCAAGATGTGAGCACCCTGCTCGGCGTGGGGGAATGTCTGGGGGAGCCGGGCTTCTGGGGGCCCTGATGGGCTGGGTTCTTCACAGGGCTACCTGCTGCCCCATGCACTCCTGTCTTGCCATGCTGTTACCCCTGCAGGCTCCTCTGGCCCCAGCCCTCCCTGTCTCTTATTTGTGACACAGGCTGGTCCTGGGTCTAGTCTTTCCCTCAAATGCCCCCAGAGGCAGCCCTGGGCCCCTGCTCCCAGGTGTTGATTGCCGACCTCTGCTCTGCAGGTACGCCATGAAGTGCCTGGACAAAAAGCGCATCAAGATGAAGCAGGGGGAGACCCTGGCCCTGAACGAGCGCATCATGCTCTCACTCGTCAGCACCGGGGTGAGTGGGGTGGGCTGGGCTGCCGCTGAGGCTCTGGAACCCCGGGCACCCCTGCTGACTGCCCCTCCCCTCATTTCTCCCCTCCCAGGACTGCCCATTCATCGTCTGCATGTCGTACGCGTTCCACACACCAGACAAGCTCAGCTTCATCCTGGACCTCATGAATGGTGAGTGCTGGCCCTGCCCCAGGGTGGTCTGGGCCCAGGCACGACAGGCTGGGGCAAGATGCTGAATGCTGCCTGTGGGGCTGCCTCCCTCAGGTGGGGACCTGCACTACCACCTGTCCCAGCACGGGGTCTTCTCAGAGGCTGACATGCGCTTCTATGCGGCCGAGATCATCCTGGGCCTGGAGCACATGCACAACCGCTTCGTGGTCTACCGGGACCTGAAGGTGAGCACCTTGCTGTCCCTAGGCTGGGCCTCCGTAGCTGTCCTCTCCTTCCTCTCAGCATCCCGGCCACCAGGCCCAGAGGAGTGAGGCTCCTGGGACATGGCCGCCCCTTGTCTTCCCATCTCCGCCCCTGCCCTTCCCACCGAGCCACTCTCTGGGTCCAGGTTGTGGCTGGGGACAAGAGAGAGGACCCCACCTTTGCCCTTTCCTTGGGGAGCCATCGTCCTCTCCAGTGAAGCAGTGCCCCAGCTGGCATCTTGCCTGGCCGGGCCCCATCCTGAGTGCCCTGGGCAGCTCACTGGGCTTCCTCCACAGCCGGCCAACATCCTTCTGGACGAGCATGGCCACGTGCGGATCTCAGACCTGGGCCTGGCCTGCGACTTCTCCAAGAAGAAGCCCCATGCCAGCGTGTGAGTGCCCCCCACCCTCTCCCCCCCAACCCCTCACCACTCCCGCTCATGGCCCCCTTGCTCCCACAGGGGCACCCACGGGTACATGGCTCCAGAGGTCCTGCAGAAGGGCGTAGCCTATGACAGCAGTGCCGACTGGTTCTCTCTGGGGTGCATGCTCTTCAAGTTGCTGCGGGGGTGAGTGGCCCGTCCCAGGTGGGCAGGTGGGTCGGGGCTAAGAGAAGTTCCTCCCCAATCCAGGTGGGATGCCAGAGGAGGGGAGCCCATAGCTGCCTTGGTGTTAAGGGTGGCACCGTCCCTGACTTTGGTCACAGCTCATTCATGCTGCCTGCCTCCCTTTCCCCATTCCTGTCCTTTGATGTTGTTTTTGGCCTCTCTTGCCCAGGCATAGCCCCTTCCGGCAGCACAAGACCAAAGACAAGCATGAGATCGACCGCATGACGCTGACGATGGTGGGTGCAGGTCTCAGCGCAGGGCTGCAGAGGGGGTGGGTGGGGGAGCTCCTGTGAGTGCCAGGGCATGACTCTTGCTTCCCACCAGCCAGCAGAGATCTCGGCCACTGACCCCTACTCTGGCCTCCGAGGCAGACCTCCTGCCCCTAGGCTCTTGTCCTCCCCGTGCTGTTGGAGCACCTGACAGATGGAAGCTGCGCCCCATCTGACCCTCTGCTGGGGGCTTGGACCCCTCTCTCCCCTGAGCTGGGATGGGGTCGAGGGCTCTTCCTAAGCCCCTGCTAATGTCCCACTCCTCTCTAAAGGCTGTGGAGCTGCCCGACTCCTTCTCCCCTGAACTCCGCTCCCTGCTAGAGGGGTTGCTGCAGAGAGACGTCAACCGGAGACTGGGCTGCCTGGGCCGAGGGTGAGTGCCCTGGCGCCTTGGGCATGCTGCCGGCTGTGCCCCCATGAGGACAAGGGCTGTGTCCCGTCACCTGGAACCCCCTCCAAGGTCGCAGCCTCTTTGGAGGAGCTCACAAGTTGGGGCATGGCCAGCCCTGTCCAATGTTCTCAGGGTGGAGGGGCTGCCCTGGGGGTTGGAGCTGCTGGAACCAGCTGGTAACTGGCTTCCAGAGGGGCCCTTGTCACAGACAATGATAATAGCAGCTTTTTATGTTTATTGAACATTTATTAAGCACTGGGCATAGGGTTGCAAAATTTACCAATGTTAAAACCCACAACCCTATGATGTAGGAACTTCTGTTCTCCCATTTGAGAGATGAGGAAACAGCTCAAGCTTAAGGAACTTGCCCAAGTTCACAGAGCCAGAAAGTGGCTCAACCAGGAGTTAAGCCCAGGGCTCAGGGTGGGGCTGAGCCCAGATGACTGGCCTCTCCCCGCAGGGCTCAGGAGGTGAAAGAGAGCCCCTTTTTCCGCTCCCTGGACTGGCAGATGGTCTTCTTGCAGAAGGTAACAGTCTGCGGCAGGGACTGGGGGTGCTCTGCAGTCCCACCCCCGAGCTAATGCCCTGTTCTGCTGCAGTACCCTCCCCCGCTGATCCCCCCACGAGGGGAGGTGAACGCGGCTGACGCCTTCGACATTGGCTCCTTTGATGAGGAGGACACAAAAGGAATCAAGGTACTGGGCCTTGCCTGGCCTCTTGTACCTGGGCTCTGATCCTGGCCTGGGGGAGGATCCCTGTCCCTTCTTATCACCCGTGAGACCCTGTGCCAGCCCTGCCAGCTTGTAGGCCTCAGCTCCTCCTCAGCCAACTTCCCGGGGGGTGGCAGTTGCACTGACCATCCCTACCCAGGGCCCTGGGTCTGGGCAGCCTGTGGCTGATGGTATTCCGGCATCTCTGTCCATTCATGTGCCCCTGCCCCATCCACCTGGTAAAGTTACTGGACAGTGATCAGGAGCTCTACCGCAACTTCCCCCTCACCATCTCGGAGCGGTGGCAGCAGGAGGTGGCCGAGACCGTCTTCGACACCATCAACGCTGAGACAGACCGGTTGGAGGCTCGCAAGAAAGCCAAGAACAAGCAGCTGGGCCATGAGGAAGGTGAGGGTCGCCGGCTGCTGCGGCACCAGGCCCCTGCCTGCTTAGAAGTGAGCAGCTGGCTCAGGTTTAAGGAACTCGCCCTGGATCACAGCCAGAAAGTGGCGGCTCTGGGATTGAAACTCAGGCTGGGGCCGGGCGTGGTGGCTCACGCCTGTAATCCCAGCACTTTGGGAGGCCAAGGAGCGCAGATCACTTGAGGTCAGGAGTTTGAGACCAGCCTGGCCAACATGGTGAAACCCTGTCTCTACCAAAAAATACCAAAAAAATTAGCCGGGCATGGTGGCACGCGCCTGTACTCCCAGCTACCCGGGAGGCTGAGGCGGGAGGATCGCTTGAACCTGGGAGGTGGAGGTTGCAGTGAGCCAAGATTTTGCCACAGCCCTCCAGCCTGGGCAACAGAGTGGAGACCCTGTCTGAAAACAACAAAAAAGAAACCCAGGCGGGGCCGGCTGAGTCTCCTCTGTCTCTCACCTCAGACTACGCCCTGGGCAAGGACTGCATCATGCACGGCTACATGTCCAAGATGGGCAACCCCTTCCTGACCCAGTGGCAGCGGCGGTACTTCTACCTGTTCCCCAACCGCCTGGAGTGGCGGGGCGAGGGCGAGGCCCCGGTAAGGAGCCCGTGCGGGGGTCTGGGAGCTGGGCTTCCAGGTGGCCGGCCGGCCCAGCTCTTACCTGCACCACCCATCCCTGGCCCTGCAGCAGAGCCTGCTGACCATGGAGGAGATCCAGTCCGTGGAGGAGACGCAGATCAAGGAGCGCAAGTGCCTGCTCCTCAAGATCCGCGGTGGGAAACAGTTCGTTTTGCAGTGCGACGTGAGTGGGGGCTGGGCTGGGGGTGGGAGGGCCGAGGGGCCAGGCCAGGCAGGCTGGGGAGAGCCCCAGCTAACAGAGCTGGGCTTGGCATGTGTAGAGCGACCCTGAACTGGTGCAGTGGAAGAAGGAGCTGCGTGACGCCTACCGCGAGGCCCAGCAGCTGGTGCAGCGGGTGCCCAAGATGAAGAACAAGCCGCGCTCGCCCGTGGTGGAGCTGAGCAAGGTGCCGCTGGTCCAGCGCGGCAGTGCCAACGGCCTCTGACCCGCCCGCCCGCCTTTTATAAACCTCTAATTTATTTTGTCGAATTTTTATTATTTGTTTTCCCGCCAAGCGGAAAAGGTTTTATTTTGTAATTATTGTGATTTCCTGTGGCCCCAGCCTGGCCCAGCTCCCCCGGGAGGGGCCTGCTTGCCTCAGCTCCTGCTGCACCAACCCAGCCGCTGCCCGGCACCCACCGTCCTGACCCCAGGGGCTGCCCACTCCCAGTGTCTTCCTGTGGGGGAAGAGCACAGCCCTCTCGCCCCTTCCCTGAGGGATGATGCCACACCAAGCTGTGCCACCCTGGGCTCTGTGGGCTGCACTCTGTGCCCACAGGCACTGCTGAGTGGCCCAGCCTCCCTCACTGGGGCGGGCGCAGCACAGGGATCCGACTGAATTTTCCCACTGCACCCCTCCTGCTGCAGAGGGGCAGGCCCTGCACTGTCCTGCCCCACAGCGTTGGTGAGAGGCGGGGCCTGTTGTCTCCCTGGTCCCCAAGGCCTCCCACAGTGACTCGGGCTCCTGTGCCCTTATTCAGGAAAAGCCTCGGTGTCACTGGCTGCCTCCACTCCCACTTCCCTGACACTGCAGGGCTCGGCTGAGAGGGTGGCATTGGCGGCAGGTGCTGCTACCCTCCCTTCTGTCCCCTCTTGCCCCAACCCCCAGCACCTGGGCTCAGGGACCACAGCAAGGCTACTGTGGGTTGGGCCATACTGGCCTCGCCTGGCCTGAGGTCTCCCCGATGCTGGGGCAGGTGCGACCCCTTCTGCCCAGGACGGGGCCGGCCAGGTGGGCGGGCAGCACATCAAGGAGGCTGGCTGGGGCCTGTCAGTGTGCCCCCCACCCCGGCCCATCAGTGTACCCTTGCCCAGGCTGGCCAACCCCACAGCCCACGTCCTGTCAGTGCCGCCACCTTGGGGCGCCGCCTCGCCCACCGCATGCCCCCTCGTGCCAGTCACGCTGCCTGTGTGGTGTCGCGCCTTCTCCCCCCCGGGGCTGGGTTGGCGCACCCTCCCCTCCCGTCTACTCATTCCCCGGGGCGTTTCTTTGCCGATTTTTGAATGTGATTTTAAAGAGTGAAAAATGAGACTATGCGTTTTTATAAAAAATGGTGCCTGATTCGGCTGTCTCAGACTCTTTGTACCTGGTGACTGCTTTTCAGCCTCTGCTGGGCTGGGGCCCGAGGGGGAGGGTCTCGGTGGTACCAGGTCTCCTCCACCACCACGGCTTCCAAGGTGGCCTGCTGGGGCCCAGGCCATCTTCCAGGTGGGGTGAGGCAGTGAGTCCCACTCCCCCTCCTGCCCTTCCCAGCTGGCAGTCCTCCCGCCTAGTGGCTGTCCAGTGCCCATTCCTCACCTTTTCTCAGGGAGGAGAGAGCAGCTTCTGCCACTTACCAGGTAAGTAGGAGGAGGTGCCAGCAGTGTTACATCTGGCGCAGTGTCTGGGCTGACCGCGACCTTCTCAGGCCCGCAGAACACCCCTGCACAGCAGGCTCCAAGCTGACGCCCCTCCCCAGAAGCAGTCACAAGGCATGTCTGCTCTCTAGACCGCGCCGCAGGCCCTTGGCCATCTCTGGCTTCAGCCTCCTCTCTGTTCTCACTGCACAGCCCTAGTAGGGGTCCCTGAGGCCTGAGGGGAACCCCAGCACTAGGCCTCTCCTCTACCCAGAGGCTTCTGGTCAACTTCCCTTTCCCCACGTCCCTGCCCTGCGGGCCCCCGGGGTGACTACACAGATGGGTGGTGTTGCCCACTCCACACAGGGCTTTGCAGGGCATGGCTGGGGCCCATGGCCAAAGCACAGCATGCCAGGCAAAGAAGGGAGGCAGGCAGCTGGGCAGGGTACTCTGGGCTGAATACAAAAGAGTCAGGGGCAGTGGCTTTTTTTTTTTTTTTTTTTTTTGAGATGGAGTCTCGCGCTGTCACCCAGGCTGGAGTGCAGTGGCCGGCTCTCAGCTCACTGCAAGCTCCGCCTCCCGGGTTCACGCCATTCTCCGGCCTCAGCCTCCCGAGTAGCTGGGACTACAGGCGCTGCCACCTCGCCCGGCTATTTTTTGTATTTCTTAGTAGAGACGGGGTTTCACCGTGTTAGCCAGGATGGTCTCGATCTCCTGACCTCGTGATCCGCCCATCTCAGCCTCCCAAAGTGCTGGGATTACAGGCTTGAGCCACCGCGCCCGGCTTTTTTTTTTTTTTTTTTTTTAGACAGAGTCTCGCTTTGTCGCCCAGACTGGAGTGCAGTGGCCGGATCTCAGCTCACTGNTTTTTGAGACGGAGTCTCGCTCTGTCGCCCAGGCTGGAGTGCAGTGGCCGGATCTCAGCTCACTGCAAGCTCCACCTCCTGGGTTTACGCCATTCTCCTGCCTCAGCCTCCCGAGTAGCTGGGACTACAGGCGCCCGCCACCTCGCCCGGCTAAGTTTTTGTATTTTTTAGTAGAGACGGGGTTTCACCGTGTCAGCCAGGATGGTCTCGATCTCCTGACCTCGTGATCCGTCTGTCTCGGCCTCCCAAAGTGCTGGGATTACAGGCTTGAGCCACCGCGCCCGGCCGGCAGTGGCTTTTGAGCCAGGCCTCCAGCATTGGTGTGGGAAGGAAGGAGGACATTTCTGAGGCAGGGAAGAGCCAGGCACTCATGAGTGGCCCAGGCTGGCCGGAGGACTATGGGAAGGAGCCATGCCTGGAGGCCCTGAATGCCTGGCTTAACCTATTCCAGAGCCAGGTGTGTGCTTGGGGACTGTAGAATGAAGATACAAACGACATGGAGTCCAGACCGGCCGTGCTCAGGGAGCCCTTGAAAGCGCTGAACAGGGCTGAGGGTAGTGAGAGCTGGCTCTAAAGTGACTGCTTGGTTACTGAGTGCAGGATGTGGGGAGGGAGGCGAAGGACAGGAGGCAGGGAGACAAACCGCTGCAGTGGGAGAGGAGGAGATGAAAAGAGGGCAAATGGGAAGAATGTGGTCCAGCAGAAACAGGCTGGACTTGGGGCTGAGCGAGGCAGGAGTCTGGGAAAGGGTAGGTGTGGTTGGGTTGGCTTCAGACACACTGATGGGATAGCATGGGACCCCTGGGCACAGAGATGTCCTGGAGTAAGCTGAAATGTGGACTTGGGGATGGCATCAGGGTGACAATGGGAATGGACAGGCTCTCTTCCAGGGACGTGGGGTCAGGGAGAGAGAAAAGGCCGTGGAAGAGGGTTGAGAAGGCACTGTCATGGAATTAAGGGCCAGTGGAAAGCTGTGTTCAAGATGGCAGAAATCAGGAGAGGCTGGAACCAAGAAAGTCCTGTCGGGTTGAGTTTGGGGAGGGCTCAGGGAAGGGACGGCCTCTTTGAGAAAAGTGGTGGCCAGGGAGGGTTGCAGCAGTGGTGAGCAGGTGAGCTGATCTGACAGCTCTGGACATTCAGAAGCCTTCGGGCTGCTATCAACCCCAGGACCTCACGGATGACACTATAGCGTGGGGTGGCAAAGTGATCCCACATGGCACAGGTGCCGTGTGATTACATGGAGAAGGCGGGGTAAAAATGGCAATCAGGCCTTCCGGCCCAGAGTCTCAGAACTGAGGACGCCCTACAGCAGGAGGTAACGCTCAAGCTAGCTGGCCCTCCTCAATCAAGCTATCCTGCCATGTTCCACGTAGGGAAACGGAGAGCAGAGGGTCAGCCTTGGCCACCTAACAAAACCAGGGCCCAAGACCCCAGGCTGGGCCTCCAGTAATCAAGGGCCGGAACTGAGCTGACGGAGGCCTGCACCCTAGTTCCGGTGTGGGTGGAGGGGCCGGCCCTGATTTCGAAACTCGTCTTCCTCTCCTGACGCTGGCAGCCAAGTGCAGCCTCTGCAAAAGGGACTCATGCGGCAGGCGAAGGCAGCCGTACGCCGCGGGCGGTCCTCCGCCGGGACGGCTCTGCCGCTGCCTGGGCCTGCGCCCCTCTCTCCCCGAACTCCTATCCCTGACTTCAGGGCCCCGGGGGCCGCCTCCCCACATCGCTAGGCCTGCAGACACCGGCCAGGTGCCAGGGGAAGGTGCTTCCCACTCAGCCGGCGAGCACTTAGTGGCGTCTGCTAGTTGCTGGTCTCCAGGATAGGTGCTCGGTGATGCGAGGGGAGCCGGGGCGCCCCACCTCACCCGCACCCCCCGGCAGAGTCGGTGACCGCGGGACCTGGGGTAGGAAGACCGGGGCGAGCGAGGGGATCCGCGGGGGAAACGCAGGTATCACGGCTGTAGCAGGACCGCGGCCCGCCGCGCACGCGCGCGCAAGACCCAGGGGACCAGTGCCCGCCCCACCCGGGCCCCGCCTTTCCCTTCCGGACCCGCCACCGGGGGTCTGCGCAGGGCTCGGGGCGCCTCCTGCGGGCCGCGGGAGGAGCTGTAACCAGGTCTCGCCCTCCAGGCCGCCCCAGCGGACCCGGGCCCGACCGAGGTCGGGGTGCAGACCCAAGGCCGGGCATCTCCTCGGGCGCGCGGGGCCCAGCGCGCGCTGGCCTGGCCGCGGTTGCCATGGTTGCGGGGGGACGGGGCGCACGCGAAGCCCCGCCCCGGCCCGGCGCAGCCCCGCCCGCCCCGCTGCCCGCTCCGCCCTCCCTGCCGTCCGCGCTGCCGCCGCCGCCGCCGCCGCTACTGCTGCGGGGGCCGCGGGGGGCGCAGCTGGGGCGCGGCTCGGAGGGGAGGCTAGGGGGCCGTGCCAGGCTAGAAGCCGAGGCGGGGCCGGGATGCGGCGCTGAGGCCCAGCATGGCCAGCCCGTGCCCCACCTTCCCGCTGCACCGGCTCGTCTGGGCGAATCGGCATCGCGAACTGGAGGCCGCACTGCACAGCCACCAGGTGAGGCCCCGCTGAGGCACCTGGCCCGTCCCCCGGGTCCCCCACCCAAGGCTGTGGCCTCCGTCCTGGAGGCCGCCCGCCCCTGCTCAACTCCGCAGCGACATCCTGGGCCTTCCTCCCCTGCACAATCCCAAGCCCAGATCACCGGCCCCTCGCGCTGGAGCCTCTGGCCTCGTCTATCCTGCGCTGGGCCTTGCCCTGCTCGCCCGAACTCGCTTCCGCATCCCCTCTAAGCCAGGCTGAGAACAAGAACCCTGGTCCTCGTCCCCAGGCTCCGACAAACTCCTGACATCCTACACCTCTGCCTGACCAGGCCCCGCCGCCAGACCCCCGGCTCTGCCCCTGCCCTCCCTCCTGCCCTCTCCTCTCCCCTGCCAGGCCACTCTCTGCCATCTCCCTGGTCAGTCTGCCGTCCTTGTTTCCCACAGCAATTCCCAACTCTGCTCGCCCTGGCAGCTTCCCTGCCTTGCCCTCTTCTCTCCTGCCCTTTTTGAGTGTCCCGTCTCCCCCAGCACGACATTGAACAGGAGGACCCCCGCGGGCGGACCCCGCTGGAGCTGGCCGTGTCTCTGGGAAACCTGGAGTCTGTGAGAGTGCTCCTTCGACACAATGCCAACGTGGGCAAAGAGAACCGCCAGGGCTGGGCAGGTACTGCAGAGGACAGGGGCTCCCCCTGAGGCTGGCAGGCGGGGGGCAGTGAGCAGCCAGGCCTGGGGTCATCTGGAGGGCTCCCCTCAGCAGCCTGGTGCCCGCAGTCCTGCAGGAGGCAGTCAGCACTGGAGACCCTGAGATGGTGCAGCTGGTGCTCCAGTATCGGGACTACCAGAGGGCTACACAGAGGCTGGCGGGCATTCCGGAACTGCTCAACAAACTTCGCCAGGTACAGCAGGGCACAATTATGGAGGTAGGGTACCATGGCAGGGCATCACCTGGTTACTGTGCCAGGCCTTGCCTTGGAAAGGCACCCAGTTTGTGCAGTGTGCCTCCTGCCACCAGCGAGGAGGTCTATCTTGACCCCAGCTCAGGGTCACGTAGGAAAGAAAGACGGCCAGGCTCATGTGGGAGACACTGGGCCCTTTGGAAAAGAAGCCTTGTCAGCTTTGGGCCTCCTGAAGAATGCAGATTACCTGGAGCGGGGACTTCAGATTGACTCCGTGGATTATGGCCTGAGCCCCTGGAATACCTGCTACTATGCACCCTTCTGGAAGCACGCAGAGGGGCCTGGCTGGCAGAGCATACTACCTCATACCCCCTACCCGAGGAGCAGGCTCAGAGGGAGCCACTGTGCCCCCTTTACAGAGTAGGACTCTGAGACCCAGTGGAAGCAAAGGCTCCCCAGTGCCCTGCACAGGCTCATGGCCAGGTTGGGGCTGGCCCTCCACTTCCAGGTGCTTACAGCCTCATTGCCCGAAGACCATGGTAGGGCCCCACTTGGCCCACCCTCTCTTGGGCAGAGTGGTTGGGCGTAGTGGAGCCATAGCAGTGCATCAAGACTTGATGAAGGGCCAAGTGTTGTGGCTCACGCCTGTAATCCCAGCACTTTGGGAGGCCAAAGTGGGAGGATCACTTGAGCCCAGGAGTTCAAGACCAGCCTAGGCAACATGGCGAAACCCCGTCTCTACAAAAAATACAAAAATTAGCTGGGAGTGGTGGCACACACCTGTGGTCCCAGCTACTCAGGAGTCTGAGGTGGGAGAATCACCTGAGCCCAGGGAGGCAGAGGTTGCAGTGAGCTGAAATTGCACCACTGCACTCCAGCCTGGGTGACAGAGCAAGTCTCAAAAAAAAAAAAAAAAAAAAAAGAAGGGCTGGGCTGGCTGTGGACAAGGGCCTTCTGGGCCTGCTGGAGACAGCAGCAGGCAGGACCCTGACGAGCAGCTCTGGTTTCTCTTAGGCCCCCGATTTCTACGTGGAGATGAAGTGGGAGTTCACCAGCTGGGGTGAGTGGGGACCTCTGGGCTCCCAGGGATTTGGGGTGGGGCTTTTGGGAAGACCCCCAGTGACCCCTGTGCACCCTGCAGTGCCCCTTGTGTCCAAGATGTGCCCGAGCGATGTGTACCGCGTGTGGAAGCGGGGTGAAAGCCTGCGAGTAGACACCAGCCTCCTGGGCTTCGAGCACATGACCTGGCAGCGAGGCCGGAGGAGCTTCATCTTCAAGGGCCAGGGTGAGCTCTGGACACACTCACTGCAGCATCTCGGCCCTCAGGTTCTCCCGCGGCTTGGGAGGGCAGTGCTGCCCTTTCTCTCCACTTTCCAGATGTGGAAGCTGAGGTTGGGGAAGGAGGGGGATCCAGGGGCCAAGGCTGACCCACTTGGCAGCAGGCAGCTGAGAGTACATGATCGCCCTCTCTGCGCTGCTGGCATCCAGCTCTGATTTGCACCCCTCTGTCCACCCCCGCCGGCCGGCAGAGGCAGGAGCCCTGGTGATGGAGGTGGACCATGACCGGCAGGTGGTGCATGCGGAGACGCTGGGGCTCGCTCTGCAGGAGCCCGAAGCACTGCTGGCCGCCATGCGGCCCAGCGAGGAGCATGTGGCCAGCCGCCTCACCTCTCCTATCGTCTCCACCCACCTGGACACTCGTAATGTGGCCTTTGAGAGGTCGGTCGGGGCCTGGCACACCGTGGGTGGGATGGGGACAGACAGCAAGAGCCACCCTTAATGAGGGCAGGGCGATCCTTGAAGAGCCTGGTTCAGGCCTCTGGGCTCACTCACCAGGGGCTGCTCAGGGGCAGGCGGGTCGCTGCAGCCCGTGTCTCACTCAGACTGCCGGGGTAGTTGGGCTCCTGTGACCACCTTTGTAGGGAGGGGTCAGGTCAAGATGTCCCCAGTTTCTTGACTTCTGACCTCATATGCTTTCCCATTAAGACAAAGATTTAGGCTGTGGTTCACGGCAGCTATTTGCACCAATGTTGGCTTGTCATTGGTGTGGCTGTGTTGGGGGCAGAATCCTTTGTGGGTAGCCTAGGAACCTGACCCTTCCAGCAAGAGCTTCTCTGACAACATATGCCCCCTCTTGCCTTAACAGTCAATGGAAACATTAAAAAAAAAAAAAAAAAGCTTTATTGAGATACAAACTCATATACCATATACATCACCCATTTAAAGCATACAGTTCAATGACTTTTAGTATATTTATTCACAGATTTGTACATCACCACAGTCAATTTTAGAACATTTTTATCACCTCACAAAGAAACCCCCCACCCTTGAGCTAACTCTTCGCCAAACTCCTCATCCCCTCTCCCAGTCCTGAGCAACCACTAATCTACTTTCTGTTTCTGTAGAATTCTCTATTCTGAGTTCTCATATGAATGGAATTTTATAGTATGTTGCCTTTTGTGTCTGGCTTCTTTCACTTAGTGTAATATATTCAAGGTTCATCCAAGTTGTAGCATGTAACTACTTCATTCCTTTTTGTGGTCATTGTATGAATATACCATATCTTGTTTATTGATTAGCCCATCAATAGACATGTGGGTTATTTGCATTATTTGGCGATTATGAATAATGCCACTCTTAAGTATTCATGTGCAAGTTTTTGTGTAGACGTATGTTTTAATTTCTCTTTCATATGTTTTCATTTCTCTTGGGTATATACCTAAGAGTAGAATTGCCAGGTTATTGATAACTCATTAATTGAGAAACTGCCAGACTGTTTACCAAAGGAGCTGTACTGGTTTACATTCCTACCAGCAGCATGTGAGGGTTCCAGTTTCTCCACATCCTCATCAGCACTTGTTATTATTCACTCATTTGTTTTCGGAATCCAGCCAGCCTAGTGGGTGAGAAGTGATAGCTCACTGTGATTTTGATTTTCCTTTCCTTGATGACTAATGATGTTGAGCATCTTTTCATGTGCTTGTGTTTATTGGTCAGTTGTATATCTTTGCAGAAATGTCTATTCAGATCCTTTACCCATTTTTTATTTAATTTAATTAACTTATTTTGAGATGGGGTCTGGCCTTTCACCCAGGATGGAGTGCAGTGACATGACCATGGCTCATTGCAACCTCGACCTCCCAGGCTCAAGTGATCTAAGTAGCTGGAACTACAGGTTCATGCCGCCATGCCCAGCTAATTTTTAAATATTATTTGTAATTATTTTATTATATCATTTAATTATTTTGTTTAGTTATTTGTAGAGACAGGGTCTACAGACTGATCTTGAACTCTTAGGCTCAAGTGATCTGCCTACCTTGCCCCCCAAAGTGCTGGTATTACAGGCATGAGCCACCACACCTGTCCCTTTACCCATTTTAAAAATTGGGTTGTCTTTTTGTTATTGAGTTGTAAGAGTTTTATAATTTTAGCTGTTACACTTAGGTCTTTGAGCCATTTTAAGTTGATTTTTGTGTATAGTGGAAGGTTCTCTTCCATGTGACTATCCAGTTGTCCTAGCCCCCTTTATTGAAAAGACTATGCTTTTCCCACTGAATGGTCTTGTCACCCTTGTTGAAAATCAGTTGACCATAGATAAATGGGTTACTTTCTGGCTCCCAAGTTAGTTCCATTGGTCTACATGTCTGTCTTTATGCCAATATTATACTACCTTAATCACTATTGCTTTGTAGTAAGTTTTGAAATTGGAAAGTGTGTCTTCCTACTTTGTTTTGCTTTTTCAGGGTTATGTCAATATTTTGGGACCCTTGCATTTTATATGAATTCTATTTTCTTTTTTCTCACAACCCAGTGTAGGCAGAATATATGAATTCTAGATTCAGCTTGTCAATTTCTACTGTCAGATGGGCTTCTGATAGGGATTGCACTGAATCTATAAAGCAGTTTGGGGAATAGTACCATGTAAACAATGTTAAGTCTTCTAATCCATGAACATGGGATGTTTTTCCGTTTATTTGGATCTTCTTTAATTTATTTCAACATTATTTTATAGTTTTCAGAGTGTAAGCTTTGCACTTCTTTTGTTACATTTATTCCCAAGTGTTTTATTCTTTTATTGTTTCTTTTTTTTGAGATGGAGTCTCACTCTATTGCTCAGGCTGGAGTGCAGTGGCATGATCTCGGCTCACTGCAACCTCCACCTCCTGAGTTCAAGCGATTCTCCTGCCTCAGCCTCCCAAGTAGCTGGGATTACAGGTGCCCACCACCACGCCTGGCTAATTTTTGCATTTTTAGTAGAGACAGGGTTTCACCGTGTCAGACCAGGCTGATCTTGAACTCCTGACCTCAGGTGATCTGCCTACCTCAGCCTCCCAAAGTGCTGGGATTACAGGTGTGAGCCACCGCACCCGGCCACGAAGTGTTTTATTCTTTTTGATACAATTATGAATCAAATATTTTTCTTGGCCAGGCATGGTGGCTCACACCTGTAATCCCAGCACTTTGGGAGGCCAAGGTGGGTGGATCATGAGGTCAGGAGATCAAGACCATCCTGGCTAACATGGTGAAACCCTGTCTGTACTAAAAATACAAAAAATTAGCCAGGCATGGTGGCGGGTACCTGTAGTCCCAGCCACTCAGGAGGCTGAGGCAGGAGAATAGCATGAACCTGGGAGGCGGAGCTTCCAGTGAGCCAAGATCGCACCACTGCACTCCAACCTGGGTTACAGAGCAAGACTCTGTCTCAAAAAAAAAAAAAAAAAGTGGTTAGAGCAGGCTGGGCATAGGGGCTCATGCCTGTAATCCCAGAACTTTGGGAGGCTGAGGCGGCCAGATCACTTGAGGTCAGGAGTTTGAGACCAGGCTGGCTAACATGGTGAAATATCATTTCTACTAAAAATACAAAAACAAAAAAAAATTAGCCAGGCATGGTGGTGAGTGCCTGTAGTCCCAGCTGCTTGGGAGACTGAGGCACAAGAATTGCTTGAACCCGGGAGGCAGGAGGCAGGGGTTGCAGTGAGCCCAGATTGCACCACAGCACTCCAGCCTGGGTGACAGAGCAAGACTCCATCTAAAACAATAAATAAATAAATTAATTAATAAATTAATTAATTAATAAGAAAAGAAAAGTGGTTAGAGCAGACATCTTTTATTCTTGTCTTGTTCCTGATCTTAGGGGAAAAGCATTCAGTCTTACCATTAAGTATGATATTAGTTGTGAGTTTTCGATAGATACCCTTCATCAGGTTAAGGTAATTGCCTTCCATTCCTCGTTTTTAGAGTATTTTTTATCATAAAAGGACGTTGGATTTTGTGAAATGCTTTTTCTGTGTTTATTGATATGACCATGTGATTTTTTAAAAAATTCTATTGATACATTACATCAATTGACCTATGAATATTGAACCAACCTTGCATTCCTGTGATAAGTTCCACTTGGTTGTGGTGTATAATTCTTTTCATATGTTGCTAGATTTGGTTGCCTCGTATTTTGTTGAGGATTTTGTGTCCATATTCACAAGCAATATTGGTCTGTAGTTTTCTTGTGATATATGTCTGCTTTTGGTATCTGGGTGATGCCTCATAAACTGAAGTGGGAAATGTCACGTCTTTGTCTATTTTATTGAATAGTTTGCGAATAATTGGTATTAATTCGTCTTCAAAAGATTGGTAGGATTCAGTGGTGAAGCCATTTGGGCCTGAGCATGTGTGTGTGTGTGTGTGTGTGTGTGTGTGTGTAGTTTTTTGTTATTGTGTTTACCAGTCAGTCTCTTGACTTGTTATCCGTCTATTCAGATTATCTATTTATTCTCAAATTAGTTTTGGTGGCTTGTGCCTCACTAGGAATTTGTCCATTTCATCTAAATTATAAAATTTGTTGGTGTACAGCTATTCATTATATCCTTTTATAATGCTTTTTATTTCTGTTGCTCCTCTCTTTCATTTCTGATTCTGGTATGTAATTTTCATCTTTTTTTTTTTTTTTTTTTTTGAGACAGAGTCTTACTCTGTCACCCAGGCTGAAGTGCAGTGGCATGATTAGAGCTTACTGCAGCCTTGAACTCCTGGGCTTAGGTGATCCTTCAGCCTCAGCTTCCCAAGTAGCTGGGACTACAGGCATGCACCACCGAGCCCACCTAATTTTCTTTTTTTGTAGAGATGTGGTCTCACTATGTCATCCAGGCTGCTTTTGAGCTCCTGGCTTCAAACAATCCTCCTGCCTTGGCCTCCAAAAGCACTGGGATTACAGGTGTGAACCACCGCCCCCAGCCAAGTCTTCTCTCTCTTTTTTTCCCCACTGTGGTCAACCTAGCTAAAGGTTTGTCAATTTTGTTGATGTTTTCAAAGAGCCAGCTTTTGGTTTCATTAATTTTCTCTATTATTTTTCTATTCTCTATTTCGTTAATCTTTACTGTAATATTTATTATTTCTTTCTGCTCTTTCTGGTTTAGTTTGCTCTTTTTCCATTGTCTTAACGTGGAAGGTTAGGTTAAGGTTATTGATTTGAGATCTTCTTTCTTTTTTTTTTTTTTTTTTTTTTTGAGATGGAGTCTCGCTCTGTCGCCCAGGCTGGAGTGCAGTGGCCGGATCTCAGCTCACTGCAAGCTCCACCTCCTGGGTTTACGCCATTCTCCTGCCTCAGCCTCCTGAGTAGCTGGGACTACAGGCGCCTGCCACATCGCCTGGCTAGTTTTTTGTATTTTTTTAGTAGAGATGGGGTTTCAACATGTTAGCCAGGATGGTCTCGATCTCCTGACCTCATGATCCGCCCATCTCGGCCTCCGAAAGTGCTGGGATTACAGGCTTGAGCCACCGTGCCCACCCAAGATCTTCTTTCTTAATATAGGCATTCACACATATTACATTACATTTACACTTCTAGGCATGTCTGTCTTTTCTTTTTTTGACATGGGGTCTCACTCCATCGCCCAGGCTGGAGTGCAGTGTTGTGATCTCAGCTCACTGCAACGTCCACCTCCCAGGCTCAAGTGATCCTCCCACCTCAGCCTCCTGAGTAGCTGGGAACACAGGCACCAGCTAATTTTTTCTGTTTTTAGTAGGGAAGGGGTTTCACCATGTTGCACAGGCTGATCTCGAACTCCTGTGCTCAAGCAATCTGCTGCCTCAGCCTCCCAAAGTGCTGGGATTACAGGCGTGAGCCACTGGGCCTGGCCTTTACCTGTGTCTCATAAGTTTTGATATGTTGTGTCTTTATTCCTGTTTATCTCAGAGTATTATTTATTCCTGTTTATCTTAGAGTATTTTCTGATTTCTCTTTTGATTTATTATTTGAGACTTTGGCTATTTGGGAGTGTGTTGTTTACTTTCCACATATTTGTGAGTTTCCAAAGTTTTTTTTCTGCTATTGATTTCTAATTTCATTCCATTGTGGTTGGAAAACATACCTTGTATGACTTCTGTCCTTTCAATTTTATTGAGGTTTTCTTTCTTTCTTTTCTTTTCTTTTCTTTTTTTTTTTTTTTTTTGAGATGGAGTCTCACTCTGTCACCCAGGCTGGAGTGTAGTGGCACTATCTCTGCTCACTGCAAGCTCCACCTCCTGGGTTCACGCCATTCTCCTGTCTCAGCCTCCCAAGTAGCTGGGACTACAGGCACCTGCCACCACGCCCGGCTAATTTTTTGTATTTTTTAGTAGAGACAGGGTTTCATCATGTTTGCCAGGATGGTCTCAATCTCCTGACCTCATGATCCACCCGCCTTAGCCTCCCAAACTGCTGGGATTACAGGCATGAGCCACCGCACCCAGCCTTATTGAGGTCTTTTTTTTTTTTTTTTTTAAGACGGAGTCTCGCTGTGTCTCCCATACTGGAATGCAGTGGTGCGATCTCAGCTCACTGCAAGCTTCACCTCCTGGGTTCACGCCATTCTCCTGCCTCAGCCTCCCGAGTAGCTGGGACTACAGTCGCCCGCCACCACGCCCAGCTAATTTTTTATATTTTTAGTAGAGACAGGGTTTCACCGTGTTAGCCAGGATGGTCTTGATCTCCTGACTTCGTGATCCACCCGCCTCAGCCTCCCAAAGTGCTGGGATTACAGGCGTGAGCCACCATGCCCGGCCTCTGAGGTTTTCTTTTTTTTTTTTTTTGAGACGGAGTCTTGCCCTCTCGCCCAGGCTGGAGTGCAGTGGCCAGATCTCAGCTCACTGCAAGCTCCGCCTCCCGGGTTTATGCCATTCTCCTGCCTCAGCCTCCCAAGTAGCTGGGACTACAGGCACCCGCCACCTCGCCCGGCTAGTTTTTTGTATTTTTTAGTAGAGACGGAGTTTCACCAGGTTAGCCAGGATGGTCTCAATCTCCTGACCTCGTGATTTGCCCGTCTCGGCCTCCCAAAGTGCTGGGATTACAGGCTTGAGCCACTGCGCCCGGCCGGTTTTCTTAATATGGTCTTGAAGAGTGTTCCGTGTGCATGTAAGAAGCGTGTGTGTGGTTGTTATTGGGTAGAGTGTTCTGACCTGTTTATAAAGTCTAGCCGTAGTATTGTTCTTAATCTTCTGGTTCTTTGTTGATCTTCTAGTTGTTCTATCCATTATTGAAAGTGGAGTACTGGAGTCTCCAACTGACATACTTTTATTTTAGCTTTTTATTATGGAAAATTGTAAGCATATATGAAAGAAGAGGTAATGTACTTACTCATCACCCAGCTTCAACATTTATCAACATCTTGCCAATCTTACTGAATCTGTCCTTCCTTACCTTTTTTAAAAATTTTTCCTAGAGTATGTCAAAGCTCATCCCAGATGTCCTAATGTTTCTAGTAAATGCTTCTGCACAATTCTAAAAGATAAGGATGTTTTTAAACCCAGCCCTGACACTATCATACCTCACAAGATTCATGCTAATTCCTCAGTTTCTTCTAGTCCCAAGTCCATGCTCAAGTGTCCCCCGCTGTCCAGGCACCCTCTTCAGGGGTCCTCCATGTTTCACAGTGAGAAGGGACCCTCAGAGTTGGGCACCCCAGGCAGGCTGATTGGAGGGGGCTTTGGAAAGAAAGGCTTTGGCCAGGGTGTGAGGGTGCAGGTCCTCACCAGCTCCTGTTTGGTCTGTTTCAGGAACAAATGTGGTATCTGGGGCTGGCGGTCTGAGAAGATGGAAACTGTTAGCGGCTACGAGGCCAAGGCAGGAGAGGCTAGTGGTGGGGGGCTGGGGGTAGGAGATGAGGTCCAGGAACTCAGCTCCTCTCCACATCCATCCCAGAGTAGCCCTTGGGCTCTGGAAACCCTGAGCGTTTGTGGGAATTCAGCGGGCCTGAGTGCCCATCCCCTGTGGAGTACATAGGGCTCACCCACATCACGGGCCCCTACCCAGGGTACCAAGATGAAATGAGGAGCGTGTTCCTCTTGACCCTGGGGCTGCATCTCCTCGTTGATGACTTCCCAGGGTTCAAACCCTGCTATCTCCTCTATTTTGGGGAGCAAGATCTCATCTGTCTCTGGGACAGGAGGACTTGGGTTCTGCATTGGTGAGGCTGAGTGTGGGGAGCAGGCTCTGAGCCCCCAGCTCCCCGTGTCCCCTGCTCCCCAGGTGTACAGTGCCACCAACGTGGAGCTGGTGACACGCACACGCACGGAGCACCTCTCTGATCAGGACAAGTCGAGGAGCAAAGGTAAACCCAGGTGCGCCTGCCTGCTGCCTAGTCACACCATGTGGTGGGGCCACCCTGGACTGGGGTCAGGGGCCAGAGTTTCCCGGGATGAGCTGGGAGGCCTCCCCATTCCCGTCTGCCCCCTCTTCCCCGAGACAGGAGGCTCCCGGGGTGGAGGTGGGTGGGGACAGTGCGGGCATAGTGGCCCCCTCACCGGCTCCCACCTCTTCTCCGTAGGGGGGAAGACTCCGTTCCAGTCCTTCCTGGGGATGGCCCAGCAGCACTCCTCCCACACCGGGGTGAGCCAGGGATGGGCTGAGACAGGGCCGGCGGGGGCTGAGCCTGGGCGGGAGGGCGCGCTTCATCGCCCTGATCGCTGAGTCTGCCCTGGAACCCACGCAGGCCCCTGTGCAGCAGGCAGCCAGCCCCACCAACCCCACAGCCATCTCCCCTGAGGAGTACTTCGACCCCAACTTCAGCCTGGAGTCACGGAACATTGGCCGCCCCATCGAAATGTCCAGCAAAGTACAGAGGTGAGGTCTGAGAGCGGGCTGGGGACTTGCCTCGGGACGGGGGCTCTTGCAGACCCCTCTCTGGGCCTGTTGTAGTGAGGGGCCCACTCCCTCAGCTGGCTTCTCTCTGGACTCCACTCCTGGAGGCAGGAGTCATGTCTTATCCATGGTCCTCAGCCCTTAGAAAGGGCTTGGCACAGACGACCAGTAGCTTGTCTTGGATGGATGGATGGTGCCACCCATGTATGGTTTTTTATTTAATTTCATGAGTACCTGCTGGGGCCAGCGTGGCACGGTGGGAAGGGCCCCCAGCGACATGGCCTGGGAGTGGCGCGTCCACCTTGGTGGAACAGAACGGTTATGCTTTTGCCCCGTGAGGAGCCCTGAGCAGGTGTAGGTGGTAACAGCAGGCACAGTGCCTGCACAAGCCTAGCACTCTCACCACCATCTCAGGAGGATTCTTTTAGCCACCACACAGTTGCTGGGATTCAAACCCTGACAGTCTTGCCCTGGGGTGTGCTGGACACAAAAGTTTGGCAACACGTGAGGCCAGCTCTGGGCTGAGGAGGAGAACGGGGCGATGGGCCAGGCCCAGAGAGAAGCCCACAGCCTGGCACCTGGCCTCCTTGTCCAGACCAGATGAGCTGGTGCGAAATCCTCAGGAGCCCCAGCCTGGGCCCAGGGAGGAGGGCAGCTTGGGCCACGTGGCCAGGACACCAGCTCCCAGGGGAGGCAGGCAGTGGCATCTGAGCAGAGCAGGGCACCCCAGGCCAGGCAGAAGGTGGGTAAAGGCAGCTGCCCACAAACCAGAGGGCAGTCCTCAGTGGAAGGGCCACCAGCGGTGCCTTACCCATGTCCTGTGGTCGGCTGGGCAGGTTCAAGGCAACACTGTGGCTGAGTGAAGAGCACCCGCTCTCCCTGGGTGACCAGGTAACACCCATCATTGACCTAATGGCCATCAGCAATGCTCACTTTGCCAAGCTGCGCGACTTCATCACCCTGCGCCTTCCACCTGGCTTCCCCGTCAAGATTGGTGAGAGGCTGGGCCCAGGCAGCGGGAGGACCTCAGGCATGGCACCCTCCCCTCAGCGCAGTCCCTGGAAGGCTGCAGGGGCCGGAGGCGCAGGTGGCTGTCCACCAGGGCTCAGGTGTGGCTGTCTCCTCACAGAGATTCCCCTTTTCCACGTGCTCAACGCCCGCATCACCTTCAGCAACCTGTGTGGCTGTGACGAACCCCTGAGCTCGGTGTGGGTGCCGGCCCCCAGCTCTGCTGTCGCCACGTCAGGTACCCCCACGGGAGGAAGAGGTGGCCTGCACAGCTCTCTGGTCACCAAGTCCTGCGGGTTGAGCGTGGCCCCTCTGCCGCCTGCCTAGGGAACCCTTTCCCGTGCGAGGTGGACCCCACCGTGTTTGAGGTGCCCGAGGGGTACAGTGTGCTGGGCACGGAGCGCAGCGAGCCCCTCCGAGATGAGGACGATGACCTCCTGCAGTTCGCCATCCAGCAGAGCCTGCTTGAAGCGGGCACCGAGGCGGAGCAGGTGGGACTTGCGCAGGGGGTGGGCTCTGGCCTCTGCAGCCACAGGGCAGAAGTGACAGCTATGGGCTCTGGTGACTGCAGGTGACCGTCTGGGAAGCCCTGACCAACACCCGGCCTGGTGCCCGCCCTCCTCCCCAGGCCACGGTTTATGAGGAACAGCTTCAGCTGGAGCGGTGAGCCCCTCATGGAGCTGGCTGGGTCCCCGTCCCCCGAGCCCGGGCTTGGCGGGGAGGAGGATAGCAGGAAGGTGCCAGGACCCCAGGCCCTCTGCAACGCCACCCTCCGTCAGCAGCACTATCTGCCACCAAAGGTGGTGTGAGGGGTGGGGAAGCAGGGCCCTGCCCTGTCTCCTCTGCCTGCCACCCTGTCTTTGCCCTTGTCCTCCAAAGCCGGTCCCCATCCCCTCGGCTTCTGCCCCAGCCTTGGCGCTCACTCTCCTGCTCTTCCCTCCCCTGCCCTCCCTGGAAGGGCCCTCCAGGAAAGCCTGCGGCTGTCCACAGAGCCCAGGGGCCCAGGATCCCCTCCCAGGACGCCCCCAGCCCCCGGCCCACCCAGCTTTGAAGAGCAACTTCGCCTGGCCCTGGAGTTGTCTTCACGGGAGCAGGAGGAGCGGGAGCGGCGCGGGCAGCAGGAGGAGGAGGACTTACAGCGGATCCTGCGGCTGTCACTCACCGAGCACTGAGCCACAGCCCCGGGAGGGCTGGCCAGGCCACTCCCTGCCCGCTTTTGTAATTTATTTATTTATAAACTCTCTGCTGCTGGGCTTGGGGCCTGGAGCCCCAGGGATGGTCGGGCAGGGGAGACAGATGGAAATAAAGAGACTGTCGCAGCAGGGTGCTCTGCTCACTGGGCTGGAGTGGTGGGGACCCTGAAGGTGGGGCGCTGTGGAGAGACACTGTGGGTGGCGGCCTCAGACCTGGGCTTAAATCCTGGCCATGGTCCCCTTAGCCTATCTGAGCCTCAGTTTCTTCAGTTGTAAAATGAGGAGACCACCCCCCATCCTCTGCCCCTCAGGGCTGAATGGAGCTGGCGAGAGTCACATGTCCTTACCAAGCAGGTGTCCTGTGACAGATCCCCTGTGCCCTGTCCTACCTGCTGGGGACCCAGTTCGTCCTGCCTCCCAGCCTGGTCTTCTGGAAACCGGCCCACGTGCCTGTTGGGGAGGGAAAGGCAGGGTCCCCAGGCCCCATTCACCTCCAGCTGGGAAGAGCCCCCACACCGACCCCTGCAGCCAAGCCCAGGCCCTGGCCGTGACTGCCGCTTGTTCTCTACGGGTGGGATTGCGAAAGCCACTTCCCCCGCGTAGCTGGAAGTCCTGCCCTGCTCGCCTCCGAGGTGGACCTGAGAGCCCCTCTTGAGCTTCTGGGTTATTTGTAAACCCCAGGCCGTTTTCCCCGGAAGCCTGTTTCCCAGTGGTTCCTGTGGAGTGGGAACTAGCAGGCCGACCAGCAGGGAGAAATGTTTGGGGTGGGGGCCCTTGGCCGAGGGCGCGCCGTGCCTGATCCTCTCTAGACCTGTCCCCCACCCCCCGCCTCCGCTCTGCCTCCCTAGGACCCGCCTCTGCAGGGCACAGGACGCTGGAGGCCCAGAACAGCTCAGGTGCTCCCGCTGGGCCGGGCCGGGCGCTTCCTGGGAGGGGGACCAAACTCCCGGCCTCCAGCTTCTGCCCTCAGGGTCTCCGGGCTCCGCACCTGCGCCCGTCCCCGGCCTCGCCCCTGACCTGTGTCCAGGGGCTGGGCGGGCCGAACCGCGGAGACGGGAGGGACTGGGCCCGGCCGCCCTGAGAAGCTCCGCGGGTCCGGCTGGGCGAGTGTCTGTCCCTTTAAGGGCCGCCCCCGAGGAGGTGCCAGGCCCGGGTGGCGCCGTCTCTCCTTCCTGGTCCTGCAGGGCCAGGACTGTCCGCGGGGTTCAGGGAGGGGGCCGTGCCCGGTGCCAGCCCAGGTGTCCCCGGCCTGGCCCCATGGCCCTGGTCACAGTGAGCCGTTCGCCCCCGGGCAGCGGCGCCTCCACGCCCGTGGGGCCCCGGGTGAGTGTGGACCGGCCGTGGTGCCGCCCACGCAGTTGCTGCCCGGACTCGGGAGCGCGTCCTGCCAGCCAGCGGGCTCCTCTCAAACGGGGGCATGAGGAGGGGGCTGCGGGGCTGGGGCTGGAGGGCGCTGGGGGCCTCGAGGGTCTCTGGTACTGGCGCCCGGGCACAATCCAGAGCCCTGAGCGCCTCCCTGGCTGCGGAGGCCCCGATCTGAGCGCTCCGCCCGCCACCCTCGGCGCCCACCCAGCCGACCTGGCCTTGGGCCAGGGCTCCACGGGGCCTCCTGGTGGGGCATGGACTGGGGTGGGAAGACGATTGGCATCTGGCGCCTTTTCTGGCCTCCCCCCACCCCAGAATTCCTGAGAGAGGGGAGAGGACAGCCCTCCCCGCCCTCACCCTCCCCTGGGGCTGATCTCTCGGCAGGACCGGGCGGTCCAGCGAAGGAGTCGACTCCAGCGAAGGTGAGCACCGCCTCCCCCACGCAGATACTTCCGTCTGCCCCGGGCCTGGCCACGGCCGTCCTGGACTCCCGGTGCAGGGACAGAAAGCTCCCCGGAGGACGCGCAGCCGAAGCCCGCTGCCAAATTTGTGGGGCAGCGTTTCCGGTGGGGCCGGCTGGTGGGCTCGCCGTAGGGCGACCTTTGCCTTCACTGTCCCCCTGGTCAGCTGGGGCTTCCTCACCCACTGCCCTGGGCTTTGGCTCAGGTGGTGGCCACGGGCCGAACGGCAGGAGGGCATGAGGGGCCTGAGGACTCCTGGGTCCCTGACCAAGTTCCCAGCAGCCCCTGAGTTAAACAGGTGGGAGGGGAAAGGGAGCAGCCCCCATCCCCTGGCAGGTGAGCAAGAGTAGAGGGGCTGAGAGTTTGGAAGCCCCCAAAACTGGTTCTCAGTTTGGTGGCAGCATTGCCAAGGGGCCAAGGGGTTAGAAATGCAGATGCTCAGGCCTCCACTCCAGACCTATCGACCGCGTGGGAGCCCATGAATCCTTGCAGACAAGGGCTGCAGGTGAATGTGAGGCATGCTAGACTTTGAGAGCCCCTACCCTAAGGGGGATGAGGGGCCATGACAGTTGCCCACTGCCCTACCAGGCAGAGCTTTGCGGTGCTCCGAGGGGCTGTCCTGGGGCTGCAGGATGGAGGGGACAATGATGATGCAGCAGAGGCCAGTCCTGAGCCAGCGGAGGAGCCCCCGAATGAGGAGGAGCCCCACGGGGACCAGACAGACTTCGGGCAAGGATCCCAGAGTCCCCAGAAACAGGAGGAACAGAGGCGGCACCTGCACCTCATGGTGCAGCTGCTGAGGCCGCAGGATGACATCCGCCTGGTGAGGGCCCATCTGGAGCTCCAGGGGGCGGGGCAAAGAGACACACCTGAGGGCAGAATGGAGCCCTGTGTGTGTGTGCTTGGGGAGCAATGGTGTGAGGGCAGGGAGCAGCCTGGGGAGTGTTGGGGTTACCCATACCCCAGTGACCCTGCTGTTTCAGGCAGAGATGTTTTGGCAGGGTAAGGTCATGGCTGCAGGTCTCTGGAAGGGAAAGAACAGGGGAGGTTTGTCCTGTGTGAGCCAATAGGGCCAAATTAGGTCCAAGAGGTGGGAATTCCAGAGGTATGTTTCTCCTCAACCAGTAGAAGACTTTCCTGATGACATGACCTGTCCCTAAACGGACCAGTTCACAAGGCAGGCTTGCTGGACACCCACTGGGGGTGGGTGTGCTGGAGGGACCGGGGCAGAGGGGAGGAGGATTCCAGCCCCATGGAGGAAGGGAGTCCAGGTGGAGCCAGAGCACTGGTGTTCAAATGCTTGTGGAGACAGCTCGCCGTCCTCCGCAAGACATGGCAAACAGGATGCAGTGAATCTTCTGTAAAACTGAATTTATGACAGAAATATCATCCCCTGCCCGGGCGCGGTGGCTCAAGCCTGTAATCCCAGCACTTTGGGAGGCCGAGACGGGCGGATCACGAGGTCAGGAGATCGAGACCATCCTGGCTAACACGGTGAAACCCCGTCTCTATTAAGAAATACAAAAAACTAGCCGGGCGAGGTGGCGGGCGCCTGTAGTCCCAGCTACTCAGGAGGCTGAGGCCGGAGAATGGCGTGAACCTGGGAGGCGGAGCTTGCAGTGAGCTGAGATCCGGCCACTGCACTCCAGCCTGGGCGACAGAGCGAGACTCCGTCTCAAAAAAAAAAAAAAAAAAAAAAGAAATATCATCCCCTATTGTGAGATTTTGTCCTTAGTATTTCTTTGGTGATAAACATTTCTCAAATGAAATGATAGCAATGGCAAGTGACAGGGTTTAAAAAACAAAAACAAAAACAAAAAACCTCCTTCCTGCTGGGCACGGTGGCTCATGCCTGTAATCCCAGCACTTTGGGAGGCTGAGAAGGGAGGACTGCCTGAGCCCAGGAGTTCAAGACCAGCCCAAGAAACATAGGGAGACCTCATCTCAATAAAAAACTTAAAAATGAGCCAGGCATGGTACATAGGCCTGAGGTCCCAGCAACTTGGGAGGCTGAGGCGGGAGGATCATGTGAGCCTGGAGTTTGGGGCTGCAGTGAGCTGTGCTGGTGCCACTGTACTCCAGCCTGGGCAACAGAGTGAGACCCTGTCTCAAAACAAAAACAAAAACAACCTCCTTCCTCAACAGAAACAAAAAATGTGCAACCTGTGTCAGTCCCATTCCCCACTTTTTTCCACACAGTCCCTCCTTACCCACTGATTTTACATCGGGGAAGAAGGGGGATGGGAGAGGAAGGAGCAGTGTCAGCGCTGTTCTGGGCCTGGGGTGTCTAGGTGGGGGGCAGGGTCCTTGGGGCCACTTTGACCCCGGGCTCCTCATCTCTCCCAGGCAGCCCAGCTGGAGGCAGCCCGGCCTCCCCGGCTCCGCTACCTGCTGGTAGTTTCTACACAAGAAGGAGAAGGTCTAAGCCAGGATGAGACAGTCCTCCTGGGTGTGGATTTCCCTGACAGCAGGTTCGAGCAGGGAGAGGAAAGGAGGGGCAAAGAGGTAAGGGACAGGGGGGACAATGGCTTTCCCTCTGTCTCCTGCCAGCTCCCCCAGCTGCACCCTGGGCCTGGTCTTGCCTCTCTGGAGTGACACCCAGGTGTACTTAGATGGAGACGGGTAAGCAGTGGCAACTGGAGGTCGGGGGGCAAGAGGGTGGAATAACTGAGTGTGACAGATGTGACGGGGCCTGGGCACCGGGGTACAGTAGAACTTTAGGTTGGGACTCTGGGGACTGCTCCCAGCTCCATGTCAGATTCACTGTGATCCTGAGCAAGGCACCTGACTCCTGGGCCTTGGCTGTATCCAGCAAAAGGACAGGTTCTCTGTCGCAGAATCTGGAGTCCGGCCTCACCTGCGCCTGGTCTCCTGCAGGGGCTTCAGCGTGACGTCTGGTGGGCAGAGCCGGATCTTCAAGCCCATCTCCATCCAGACCATGTGGTAAGGACAGAGGCTGCCTGGACTCAGGCCAGCCTCTCCTTCGAAGGAGGCTGCAGGGCCTGGGGAAGGGCAGCAAGGGAACAGTGTGACCCAGCCTCTCCTCCTGTCTCAGGGCCACACTCCAGGTATTGCACCAAGCATGTGAGGCAGCTCTAGGCAGCAGCCTTGTACCAGGTGGCAGTGCCCTCACCTGGGCCAGCCACTACCAGGAGAGACTGAACTCCGACCAGAGCTGCCTCAATGAGTGGACGGCTATGGCCGACTTGGAGTCTCTGCGGCCTCCCAGTGCCGAGCCTGGCCGGTCAGTGTGGGGAGGGGAGGGCCTGGGTGGACGGGGAAGACAGGATAAGGCAGTGGGAGGCATGGCGGAGAGGGGAAGGGGCCCCTTGACTGAAGGGCTTTGCTCCCAGGCCCTCAGAACAGGAGCAGATGGAGCAGGCGATCCGTGCTGAGCTGTGGAAAGTGTTGGATGCCAGTGACCTGGAAAGCGTTACTTCCAAGGAGGTAGGTAGGGGGCCCGGGGAACGAGTCCCCTCCAGCAGGGGCCGCGAGCTTGCCTTTCCTGGGAGCCATCCCCACCTTGCCTGTCTCCAGTCCTGAGCCATTCCTGGATGCCTTGGCCTTGGCCCTAATGCATCTAGATGGGACACGATGCTGTCCTCAGAGGCCCCAGAGGGAAGGTGGCGGGTCAGGCACTAGGAGAGCTCCAGCCTCTCTTGCCCTGGGCTCTGCCTGCAGGTCCGCCAGGCACTGGAGCTGCGCCTAGGGCTCCCCCTCCAGCAGTACCGTGACTTCATCGACAACCAGATGCTGCTGCTGGTGGCACAGCGGGACCGAGCCTCCCGCATCTTCCCCCACCTCTACCTGGTGAGCTGCAGCCGGGCCTGGGCCTTGGGGACCGCTGGCAGCTGCGAGGGTGGGGGCCAGGAGCAGAGGCTGGAGGAAAGGGGGAATGTGCTGTTCGCTGTCTCCCAGGGCTCAGAGTGGAACGCAGCAAACCTGGAGGAGCTGCAGAGGAACAGGTAGGGCTATGAGCCCCTTGGGCTGCCCACCCCATCTTCCGTTCTCCTGGCCTCCCTGCATTCGGTGGTAGCCAGCTTCAAAAACCCCTGGACCACCCTCAGCAGCTGCCAGCTCTGCTTCTAACTCTGTTCTGGGGCTGTTGCCCTGGTGTGGGCTCCCAGGTGGGGACAGGAGACCCACTGGCCAGCCCCCGCCCAGTCTCCTCCCTTCCCCGCACTGTGAAACAAGGACAGAAACAAAGGGCCTCAGCCACGCCAAGACGAGAAGCAGCAGAGCCTACTGCTGTAACTGCCTTGGACAAGCAGAAAAAGGTTCCTCTTGCATGTGCCTGTGGTCCCAGCTACTCGGGAGGCTGCGGCAGGAGGACTGCTTGAGCCCTGGAGATTGAGGCCGCAGTGAGCCGTGATCATGCCACTGCACTCCAGCCTGGGCAACAGAGAGAGACCCTGTCTCTAAAAAATAAGAAAAAAGAAAGAAAGAAAAAGCCTCTTTTCCACCTTGTCCTGTCTCAGGGAAGAAGGAACTGCCCTTCTCCCCATGGGGACCTGGCTGCCTGCTCTGACAAGTACCTGTCATCTGCCCACCAGGGGCTTCTGGGAGACCTGCTGTAGCCCCTGTCACCCCCTGCTGCAGACCCACCCACTTTCAGCTTAGGTCAAAAGCTGTTTTCTAACTCATTTCCGAGAATAACGGAAGGGCTGGAGTTGCAGTTGAGCCAGCTGTCTGAACCAGATGAGGAAACAAGCCCAGCAGGGTAAAATGATTGGTCCAAGGTTGCAGCCATCTGACAGCTGGGTCACTTCTCCTCCCACTATAACTGCTGCCTCCATGTGACTTGAAACTTAGAGCTAAAGAGAGGCCCAGGGGCTGCCAGGTCTGATGGCCAATGGGCCTGGTGCCTCTGCCCACGTCAGCCTGGCCTTGGGCTTCTGGGACAGGGTCACCCACATCTTGAACATGGCCCGGGAGATTGACAACTTCTACCCTGAGCGCTTCACCTACCACAATGTGCGCCTCTGGGATGAGGAGTCGGCCCAGTTGCTGCCGCACTGGAAGGAGACGCACCGCTTCATTGAGGCTGCAAGGTTGGTCTCTAGGCTTTGCTGCCTGCCCCACTGTGGCTTCAAGCAGCCCCCAGTGCCCTCCTCCTGCCCACTCTGCCATCAGCTGTGCCATTCCTTCCAGCCCTCAGTGTCCTTCGCTCCTTCTCCTCTACTCTCAGTTGGTTGTGAGCCCTTTACTGGCCCTCCCCTGCAGGAGGTGGGTCCTTCATGGTGAGGGGAGGGTGCTGAACCTGGCCCGCTTCCACAGAGCACAGGGCACCCGCGTGCTAGTCCACTGCAAGATGGGCGTCAGCCGCTCGGCGGCCACAGTGCTGGCCTATGCCATGAAGCAGTATGAATGCAGCCTGGAGCAGGCCCTGCGCCATGTGCAGGAGCTCCGGCCCATTGCCCGCCCCAACCCCGGCTTCCTGCGCCAGCTGCAGATCTACCAGGGCATCCTGACTGCCAGGTATGGGATGGGAGTGAGTGGCAGGGGGTGAGTAGGTGGGTTTGCTGGGGGTGGCTGCTGGGTCACTCAGAGCTGACTCAGGGCCACCTCCTCACAGCCGCCAGAGCCATGTGTGGGAGCAGAAAGTGGGTGGGGTCTCCCCAGAGGAGCGCCCAGCCCCTGAAGTCTCTACACCATTCCCACCTCTTCCGCCAGAACCTGGGGGTGGTGGGGAGGAGAAGGTTATGGGCATGGAGGAGAGCCAGGCAGCCCCAAAGGAAGAACCTGGGCCACGGCCACGTATCAACCTCCGAGGGGTCATGAGGTCCATCAGTCTTCTGGAACCCTCCTTGGAGCTGGAGAGCACCTCAGAGGCCAGTGACATGCCAGAGGTGAGGCTGGGGCTGGGGGAGCTCAGCTTGCAGGGGTGGGGGCCATAAGGAGGGAGATGGAGAAAGACCAGGATGGGCATTTGACTGTAGACCTGAGCAGGGCGTACCCCAGCTAAGTCTGGCCCACCCATGCAGGGTGTCCTGGTAGGACCCAGGGGGCCTGGTCCCAGCCTCCTTCACAGTCAGTCCAGTACCTCTTAGTACCCAGTGTCTCCAGCCTGTCCCATGAGTACCCCTGAAGACGGGGACCAGCCACGTCCTGGGCCCCTGAGAACAGCTGAGACCCAGTGAAGGCACGTGGGGGCGCTGTAGGCACAGGCTGGAGAGGGGTCATGGGGGCAGGGCAGAAGCAGCACCTGTTTCCAGGGCTCCTGGGTGAGCCAGCCCCGGCCGGGGTCGCCAGCAGGTTCCAGCCAGACTACAGGACTAACTGTCTAAGGGGCAGAGCTCCCTCCCCAGGCCATGAGCTCCACAGGCCCCTGCCGGCCCTGGGGGCGATCTCTAACCCCATGGTGGGGAGGCTAAGGTAATCTCTGAAGTCCCTCCTGGGTCTCAGGAGCAGGACCTCAAAGGATGGGGTGGGGAGGAGAGTGCACACTCACACCGCCCAAGTCCTGCCTAAGTGAGCACCCTCAATGCCAAGTGCTGCGGGCACAAGCCTAAAACTGGGAGCCAGGCCCTGTATGGGACTCAAGGTCAAATGGCTGACTTGGAGGAAGGAGTGTCCACTGAGGGCAGGAACATTTGGAAGAGGCTTCCTGGAGGAGGTGTGGATGGGGAAGGATAGGGAGGCGTGGCGGGTTGATGGGCGGGTGTGGGCATTGTGAAAGGCAGGAGGTCCTCACCCAGCACTGGACACACGCATCCACCCAGCCCAGGTCAGGGGCTAGTGCCAGCACGGGTTTCACCTGCCGGCTGCCTGTGCAAAGCCAGAGGAAGGATAGGAGGGGCGGAGGGCAGAGAGGCCTGGGTCTCCAGAGAGCTGAGGAGGGCTTCTGGGGGCCAGAAGGAAGCTACGAGCAGGTAGGGTTCAAGCAGCAGGCAGCAGGGCTGGGGTGTTGTCCTCCCTCCTGGGGAAGCATGGCTGTGGACAGCTTGGCTTTTGACTTGGGTGCCACAAACATTCCGGCCCTCGCCTCCTCCTGGCTCTGTGCTTGGCGCCCCTGCCCCAGATCTTCCTGGCTCTGCTTGGGTGCCCCATGGCTTCTATGTCCTCACACCTGTCCAGGTTTTCTCTTCCCATGAGTCTTCACATGAAGAGCCTCCACAGCCCTTCCCACAGCTCGCAAGGACCAAGGGAAGCCAGCAGGTGGGCAAGGGGCCTCAGCCTGCCCTGAAGTCCTGCCAGTCAATGGTTGCCCTCCAGGGCAGTACCCTGGTGGCCAACCAGACCCGGGCCTTCCAGGAGCAGGAGCAGGGGCAAGGGCAGGGAGAGCCCTGCGTTTCCTCTACGCCCAGGTTCCGGAAGGTGGTGAGGCAGGCGAGCGTGGACGACAGCGGAGAGGAGGGTGAGGCCTGAGCCCTCACACATGCCCACGTTCCCCTAGACACTAAATAGAGGATCCACAACTCTTTAGAGAAACACCCTCACGTCTGTCGCTGCACACATTCTTCTCAGCTCCGCCCCACACCCCTGTCACTACAGCCTCACCTCCTACAGCCTTAAGTCCCAGACCCATGTCCACCTGTCCAAGGGCTCGAGACTTTCTACTGGGATGTGGTAGAGGGATTGAAGGTGCCTTTGGGGGCAATAGCACCCTAGTTTCATTCTCAGCTCTTGCCCTGAACACTCACCTGTGTTACAGAATAAAAACAGAGTTTCCAGCACAAAAAGGCTCACGCCTCTCCCCCCCTCCCCCTCCCTGCACCTCCTATCCTCTCCCAGTTCATTCCTGGAATCAGTCAGGCCAGGGAACCAGTGGCCCCAAAGGCAGGCAGATCCTCAGGCCCCAGCTGTGGGAGGCTGGAAGGGCTGGCAGGTCGCTTCCCTCGTCCACCTCAACCGGTCCAGGTCTTTGCTGCTGTCCCCAGACCTCCTGTGACACCATGCCAGATTACAGGGCGCCAGGCCAGAGAGTCTCTTCTGTTTGTCCTTTGTGGCCTCTGGCTAGTCAGTTTTTCATAGCCTTATAGTATCTGACTTTGTATTGAGAAATAAAACACATTTTCATATTCGGTTATTTTCGATGTGACAATGAAGCTGTCTGTGTTGCAGTCAGACCCTTCTCTGCTGGCCAGGGAAGGTGGCCGTCGCTTCCTCCCAGCAGTCTCCTCACAATTCCCAGGTGGCTGGTGACAGATCTATTTGGGGGAGTGCCGTGTTTGGGCGTGGCGCAGGAGGAAGATTGGGTAAGAGAAGAGAGGAGGTCAGTGCTATCTCCCCATCTCCTGGGGCAGGGCCTGGTACATGTAACCTGCTCACACCCGCTCAGGCAGGTCGGGCAAGGGAACAAGTCCTCACCGGGCAGCAGGCATGTGGCTCCACTGTGAGAGCTGGAGAGGGTTACTCATGAGGAAGTGCCTACCTGGACAAGACCAAGCCTGTTCCAAAAGCAAAGACTCCTTTGGACACTTGATGCCAGTTCTATGGCATATTTTGGGTCCCAAGAATCATCTTCCTCCTGCTACAATGCAAAAGGGCCTGATTTTCCAAGCCAGCCTATTGCTGCCTGGGAAGAAGGACCCTTGGTGGCCCTTCCCCTCCTGCCCAGGGGTTCCTTCTGCTCAACTTTAATGTCCAAGAAGAGTTCGTCCTTCCATCTGTTTTTTCCTTTTTTGAGACAGAGTCTTTTTCTGTTGCCCAGGCTGGAGTGCAGTGGGGCGATCATGCCTCCGTGCAGCCTTGAATTCCCAGGCTCAAGCGACCCTCTCACTTCAGCCTCCTGAGTAGCTAGGACCACAGGCACGTGCCACCACACCTAGCTAACTGGCTGTATCTTTGTCACTTCTTTTGTGGTTTTTTTTTTGTTTGTTTTTTGAGACAGGGTCTTGCTCTGTCACCCAGAATAGAGTGCAGTGATATGATCTTGGCTTTCTACAGCCTCAACCTCCCGGGCTCAAGCAATCCTCCTGCATCAGCCCGTAGTAGCTGGGACTACTGCACATGCCATCATGCCCAGCTAATTTTTCTTTTTTTTTTTTTTTTGTAGAGACGGGGTTTTACCATGTTGCCCAGGCTGTTCTCGAACTCCTGGGCTCAAGCGATCCACACATCTCGACCTCTCAAAGTGTGGGATTACAGGCATGAGCCACTGCGCCTGGCCCATCTTTGTCACTTCTATCCCTCTTCCCAAGATTATGTATGCTCTCTGCTCTATAATACACAACACTGGTTTGGGGAAGGGGCCAGATTCAACTCCTTCCCTCAAAGCAGTCCTCAGAGATGGGAGCTGGCACCAAGCATTCTCAGTGACTGAGACTTCACACCCACTTTTAAGAATGAATCTCTCACCCGGGCCCTGGTGGGACTCCCAGCACTGCTCTAACCCTGAAGTGCCCAGTGGCAGGAGACTCAGATTTAGCCCCAGCTTCACCACTTATGAATTACTTTGCTTTGAGTCTCTGTTTCTTTCTGTAAAACAACGGGATTAGACCTGGAAATCCCTAAGTACCCCTCTACATTTTGATGCATTTTATTTATTATTTAATTTTATTTTTGAGACCGGGTCACTATTCATCAATAAATGACCACTTAACTGATGGATTCCATCAAATAGAACATGTGTTTTTTGTTGTTGTTGTTTTTTTTTTTTTGAGACGGAGTCTCGCTCTGTCGCCCAGGTTGGAGTGCAGTGGCCGGATCTCAGCTCACTGCAAGCTCTGCTTCCTGGGTTTACGCCATTCTCCTGCCTCAGCCTCCTGAGTAGTTGGGACTACAGGCGCCCACCACTTCGCCCGGCTAGTTTTTTGTATTTTTTAGTAGAGACGGGGTTTCACCGTGTTAGCCAGGATGGTCTCAATCTCCTGACCTCGTGATCCGCCCGTCTCGGCCTCCCAAAGTGCTGGGATTACAGGCTTGAGCCACCGCGCCTGGCCATTATTTTTTAAATGAGGCAAATCTCTCATGTACCATTTGTGGGCAAAACTCCAATGGTGTTTCCTCTGCCCTCACACCATCACAGTTACCAACACATAAGACTGGTGACCAAAGGTATTGGGTGGGCCAGGAGCAGTGGCTCACACCTGTAATCCTAGCTACTCAGGAGGCTGAAGCGGGTGGATCACCTGAGGGCAGGAGTTCGAGACCAGCCTGGCCAGCATGGTGAAACCCCCGACTCTACTAAAAATACCAAAAAAATTAGCCAGGCATGGTCGTGGGCACCTGTAATCCCAGCTACTCAGGAGGCTGAGGCAGGAGAATTGCTTCAACCCAGAAGGTGGAGGTTGCAGTGAGCCAAGATTGCGCCATTGCACTCTAGCCTGTGTGACAAGAGTAAGACTCCATCTCAAAAAAAAAAAAAAAGTGTGGGTGTCTCTCCCCACACACCAAGCAACAGACCAGCTGGGTGGCCTCCAATTCCATTCCAACTCTGTCTACCGGGAGACAGTGTCAGATCCCACAGGTTGAGGGCTCAGCCCCCAAGACTGCATCTCCCTTCCCTCAGACCGTAGTGAAAAGTCCAGGCCTCCAGAACTTCTGCCTGACCAGCTTCAAGTTGGGGTTCCCACGATCCCCTCTTTGGGTTTGATTAATTTGCTGGAGCAGCTCACAGAACTCAAAGAAACACTTATGTTTAGTGGCTTATAATAAAGGATACTACAAAGGATAAAGATGAAGAGATGTGTAGGGTGAGGCATGGGGGAGGGTGCGGAGTGTGCACGCCCTCCCTAGGTGCCCCACCGTCAAGGAACCTGCACATGGTCAGCTACCCAGAGCTCCAAGAAGCCAGTCCTCTTGGGTTTTTAATGGAAGCTTCATGACAACAGCATTCCTTACACCAGGGTATAGGGTGAGAAGGAAGGTCTTTCTGAAAGTGGGGGGGGAACAGTAGAGCCCTGCCTTGGGGCAGGGGAAAGGAGGGCAGAATGTCAAGAGGTTGTTTCCTGTGGCCTGCTCCTGAGGCCTGACACACTCAACATTAGAACAAAAGACTGAAGAAGGGCTATGAGGATGATGAGCCAGGAGCCCTGGACGAAAACCAATGTATGTATAACACCACGGTACCGATGTAGAACTCGGTGATATGAACAAATTTTCAAAGTATAGAATAGTATGTTAACATGCTGTTGTCTGTATTTAAAAATATACCTATACCAATATATTTGATTACATAAGCATGGGGTACCTGGAGTGCCTCAAAAGGCAGCTGGTAACAAATCATTGCCTGAGTAGACGTGAAGGACTGGAGGACAGAGTAGGAGCGAGATTTACTTTTCATTTTATATCCTTCTTTATTATTTTTTGCCCCTCTAGCAATTTGTGTGAGCTTTGTGTATACACAGGGTTCCTTTTTTTTTTTTGGAGACAGAGTCTCGCTCTGTCTTCCAAGCTGGAGTGCAATGGTGCAATCTTGGCTCATTGCGACCTCTGTCTCCCAGGTTCAAGCAATTCTCCTGCCTCAGGCTTCCAAAGAGCTGTGATTATAAGCGCGCGCCACGATGCGCAGCTAATTTTGTATTTTTAGTAGAGACAGCATTTTGCCATATTGGCCAGGCTGGTCTCGAACTCCTGACCTCAGGTGATCCAACCACCTTAGTTAGCCTCCCCAAAGTACTGGAATTACAGGCGTGAGCCACTGCACCCAACCCATAGGATTCTTAATTTTTGTAGGTTTTGTTTTGTTTTGTAGAGATGGGGTTTCACTATATTGCCCAGGCTGGTCTCGAACTCCTGGGCTCAAGCAATCTGCCTGCCTCAGCCTCCCAAAGTGCTGGGATTACAGGCATGAGCCACCACACTTGGTGCCCTCTTGTCTGTATTTTTGATGCAGTTTCCCCTCCAGTCTTCATTTCCCTGATTGCTGACTTCTGACTTCTTAGAATCCTCTTGGATTCTAGTGGATCCCACAGCTAGTGAGCCCCACAGCTCTGAGTTCCTGATCAGACCTGCCTTCTGAGATGCACAGGCTGCAGGAGGGCAGGGCCTGGCCTTGGCTTCCCCCGACACTCTCACCACCACCCACCCACCTGCAGCCCTAGGTTAGGAATACTGAAAGGGCAGCCTGGGTAGGACTCCTATTTGGCCACAGAATGGGGGGTAGCCCCCAGTGTTTGCTCAGCAGAATGGATCAGGAATCAGAACTAGCTTCCCTGTACCCCACATCTTGTGGCCCTTAGGCATACCACCCAGATAGGTGCCAAGGATTCCTCTTCTGGAAGGGAGGTAGAGGCTAAATTCTGGCAATGTCTAGATAGCATGTATTGTTAAAATGTATCAAAGTGTAGCCAGGCATGGTGGCCCTGTAGTCCCAGCTACTCAGGAGGCTGAGGTGGGATGTCTTGAGCCTGGGAGGCAGAGGTTGCAGTGAGCCGAGATCACCCCACTGTACTCCAACCTGGGTGACAGAGCGAGACTCTGTCTCAGGAGAAAAAAAAAAGCACCCCTGTATATACCTTTTTTTTTTTTTGAGACAGAGTCTCACTCTGTCGCCTGGGCTGGAGTGCAGTGGCGCCATCTTGGCTCACTGCAACCTCAGTCTCCCGGGTTCAAGCGATTCTCCTGCCTCAGCCTCCTAAGTAACGGGGATTACAAGCGCCCGTCACCACATCCAGCTAATTTTTTGTATTTTCAGTAGAGACGGGGTTTCACTGTGTTGGCCAGATTGGTCTCGAACTCCTGACCTCGTGATTCACCTGCCTCAGCCTGTGCTGGGATTACAGGCGTGAGCCACCGCGCCCGGCCTGTATATACTTTTTCATGCACACATGATCGCTAAATCTGTAGGATAAAACTTCTAGAATTCTTGAAGCAAAGGCTTTCTTTCCAAGAAAGTGCACCAATTTATAGTGAATGGCAATGCCTGTGTCCTTAACGGACTACCCAGCCTACACATCAATGTCATCATCTTGCAACACTCCCAGAGGGAGAAAGGGCAGGCATTATGATTACCACCGTTTTTAAGCAATTAATTAATTAATTACTTTTTTGAGACAGAGTCCCACTCTGTGGCCCAGACTGGAGTGCAGCGGCACGATCTTGGCTCACTGCAACTTCCGCCTGCCTCCTAGGTTCAAGTGATTCTCATGTCTCACCCTCCTGAGTAGCTGGGATCACAGGCATGTGTCACGACGCCGGCTAATTTTTGTATTTTTAGTAGAGGACAGGGGTCTCACCATGTTGGCCAGGCTGATCTCGAACTCCTGACCTCCGCTGCTCCACCCCCTTCGGTCTCCCAAAGTGCTGGGATTACAGGCGTGAGCCGCCGCACCCGGCCCAATACCATCGTTTTCTAGAAATGAGTAAACTGAGGCTCAGAGAAGTAACTACTTAGTCTAACAGAGCCGGAATCAGATCCTGGGTTTCTAGATTCTCATTCCAAGAGCCTAACTCGGCAGTGGGGAAGGTGGCTCCTGGGCAGTCAACTGACTGCACAGTTCCGCCCAAGGCGGGACCTGGATCTAGAAGTGCTCGGAGCTCGCGGGTGGGAGGATCAGGATGACTGCTGCTCCCGGAGCCAGCTTTCAACTCCCACCCCGCACAGGAGCCTCAGCAGCGCGAGGCGTCGCCCAGACCAGACCTGGAACCCTTGCAGCACGACCGCCGCGCGCTTCCCTCCGGATCCAGCTCCCACCGTCAGAGCGTCCTCCCTCCGCCGCGCCCCGCTCAGCCCAGGCTGGGGCGGGGCCTCGGAAGCGGTCGCCCTCGCCCCGGACAGGGCGGTCCCTCGTTAGGCCAAGTTTTCAAACGGCAAAATCAACCGCGCGGAAGAGACTCTGCCTTCTCTTCACTCCGCATCCCAGACGCCTCAGAGAAACTGCCTTTCAGACCTTCGCGGCCTCTCCTGTGCCCGCAGCGCCCGGGAGCTGGGGACCCGGGTTAGCCACATCGACCGCAACGTTCGCGCGCCACCTTGTGTCTGTTCCTTTAGCTTCCAGGGACAACCCTGAAACCACATTTCCCAGCGTGCCTAGCGCCTCTGCGCAGGCGCAAATAGTTTTCCCTCGTTGCCATGGGAACCTCGCCCCTTCTAGAGTCCCGGCCGCTTGACTCAGCGAGGCGCGGTGTGGTTTTTTCCTGAGGTACTCTGGGGCTGGGACCCGGTCTGCAGAAGGTCCAGGGGGCGGCGTAGGGGGATTGAGGAGAGGAGACCAAGCCGGCCTTGCCTCCGGGACCAGCGCTTCCAAATAATCTGGGGCGTCCCGGCGTGCACACGCTCCTGAGGCCTTGCCGTTCTGAGGAAAGGGGCTGGCGAGGCGACCAGGGTCCGCGATGCCGGGGGTCCGGCTGTGGCCCGCGAAGGCCCGCTCGCCCGCGCCGGCGTCTTGTCACCGCGAGCCGAGGGCCTTTGCGCGGCCGACAGGTACTCCCGGGAGCTGGCAGCCCACGGGGAGGGTTCGCGGCGCAGGTGAACGCGGAGGTAGAATCAGACAGGGCGGTGAGTGCGCCCGGGGCTGGATCTGGCTCAGCCGCTGGTGGATTCGGAACCCGGGAGGCCCCCAGGCCCTGTGGGCTTCGGTTCCCCCGCTCTGTAAAATGAGGCTTGGACTGGAATTCTAGTGCCCATTGCGATTCCGTTGCAGAGCCGCCCCTGGCTCTGTGTGACCTACGAGTTCCTTCTTCTGTAAAATAAGGAGGCTGAAACGGATGATCCCTAACGTCTCTTCCGACGGTGCAGTATGTTACACACTGCTGGCTCCATTGCCCCTTATTGCACCCCAAGTGCAAGAAGAAAGAAGGGAACCTGGGATGATCTGAGCAAGACTCTCAGCTTGGGATCTAGAGTCAGAGAAACTTGGGTTTGTGACTTTGGACAAACTTATTACATCTCTTGAGACTCAGCTGCTTCATTTGCAAGATTGGGGATAATGTTAATACTACCTCCGGTTTTTGAGGATTAAATGAGATGACACATGTAAGTTTTTAGCCCAGGGACTGCATAGAGGAAGTGCTATCCCAGGTCCCAGCTATCGTTTCTGACAATTTCTACAACAGTCCCTAGCCACCATAAGACCTTTTCTTAATTTTTGAATTCACTTTATTTCTGGGCAAGTTCATTCTCCTAGGAAGGACGGTTTTTTGTTTTTTGGTTTTTGTTCGTTTGTTTATTTTGAGACAGTGTCTCACTGTCACCCAGGCTGGAGTGCAGTGGTGTGATCTCTGCTCACCCCACCCTCCTCCTCCTGAGTTCAAGCGATTATCGTGCCTCAGCCTCCTGAGTAACTGGGACTACAGGCGTGTGCCATTACTCCCGGATAATTTTTGTATTTTTTGGTAGAGATGGGGTTTCTCCCCATGTTGGCCAGGCTGGTCTCAAACTCCTGGTCTCAAACTCCTGGCCTCAAGAGATCTGCCCACCTCGGCCTCCCAAAGTGTTGGGATTACAGGCGTGAGCCACCACACCTGGCTAGGCAGGATGGTTTTGTAGGCTGATTTTGATGGGGAAACCTGAGTCTTTTTACCCAAGGTTGGATGCTCAAGGCCAGTGTATTGCCTCCATTCAGCTGTAGGCTGAATTATAGTGTTACCACACAGCATTTAGGGAGGATGCATGCTTAATGCCACATAGCAGGGTAGACACTTAAGGTTCATAGAGGATATGAGTACTTACATGTTATGATGCAAAAGCAGCTGAATATAGAATTATATATTTACATAAGACTGGTTACTTTCATGGTTATAAGGAATGCATAAGAATTCTATGCTGCTTGCATTGAGTTCAAGCTTTGTGTTAATTGAGAAAATTGTAACAAGGAGTTTTAAATTAATGAAAAAAGTATATATTTTAAAAATCTGGGAACATCCAATAATTTCACAAACAAGCCTTCATTCGTCCAACAAACATCTTGTCTCACTTTGTCTTCCAGGCTGGAGGGCAGTGGTGTGATCTCGGCTCACTGCACCCTCTGCCTCCTGGGTTCAAGCGATTCTTCTGCCTCAGCCTCTCAAGTAGCTGAAATTACAGGCACACACCACCATGCCTGGCTAATTTTTGTATTTTTAGGAGAAGTGGGGTTTCACCATGTTGACCAGGCTGGTCTTGAACTCCTGACCTCAGGTGATCTGCCTACCTCAGCCTCCCAAAATGCTGGGATTGGCCGGGCACGGTGCCTCAAGCCTGTAATCCCAGCACTTTGGGAGGCTGAGACGGGCGGATCACGAGGTCAGGAGATCAAGGCCATCCTGGCTAACACGGTGAAACCTCTTGTCTCTACTAAAAAATACAAAAAAAAACTAGCCGGGTGTGGTGGTGGGCGCCTGTAGTCCCAGCTACTCGGGAGGCTGAGGCACGAGAATGGCGTGAACCTGGGAGGCGGAGCTTGCAATGAGCTGAGATCGCTCCACTGCACTCCAGCCTAGGCGACGGAGTGAGACTCTGTCTCAAAAAAAAAAAAAAAAAAAAAAATGCTGGGATTACAGGTGTGAGTCACCATGCTTGGCTTTCCATGAATATTTTTTGAGCACCTACTGTGTACATGGAACTGTGCAGGGTGCTCTGAGGGATATGAAGATGTAAAAGACACTTTCTCTGCTCTCAGGAAATACAGTCTAGTAGAGAAGATCAATTATGCATTAAAAACATAAAATTCAAGTAGAAAGTGATGTGTCATAGAGAGGCCCAGGTTACTGCTCTGAAGATTCAGAGGCAGGAGACATCGCTGCCGAGTCACACTGTATAATGAGAGAATCAAAAAGACAGCATTTGAAACTCCTAAAGCATGTAAACAATGTAGATATGCCAAGAAGTAGGCAAAAGATATTCCGGGCACCCATTCCATAACTTTGAGATACATGAAGGAGAGCTGTCTGTAGCCCTGATTAAATGGTGAGCTTCTGGGAGGCAGGGAGTAGATTTTGGTCAGTGTTTTCCTCCCCTGATTGGCACATGGTTGCTATGGTAAATATTAGCGAATGAGTAGGGGCTGCGAGTTTCGTGTGGAGAGGAATGGAGCTGTGGTCTCTATATTACCCTGAAGCTCTTTGATTAGACTCACATGCTGTCTCAGAGCCATTCTTCTAGGGGAAAGAGGCGAATCGGCAGATGATTATGGGGCAAGGGCCATATTGTTGGCATCTTTAGTGCAGTACCAGCTGAGAGCCCAGGGAACAAGGTCTCATCAGTGGATAAGGGGTTTGTGAGCCTGTTTCCCTGGAACCAAGGTGAAGAACCATGAGGGAAGGAAACGGAAGCATAGGACCATGCAGCAGTCCTCAGACCAGTGACGGACACTCCCTTGACTCTTGTGTCCATTCTTGGCTTTTCTTTTTCTATGGCCCACTCCTTCCTAGGGAGATTTCTCTCCCATCTGTGACCCAGTTGGTAGTGGGAAGCTGTGTCCACCATGCCAGCAGATTGCCAAGACCTGCCGCTGCTGCACAGGAAGGAAGCTGGCTTCAGCACACCATCTTCAGGCTGACTTCCAGGGCCCTGCCCTTTTCCAGTTCTGTCCAGGGCTGAACCTGCACTAGGAGCTAACCTTGAAGGAGACCCCTTCGAGACAGGTGTTTAATGGCCTGTGGAGGGGAGAACGACCTCAGGAGCTGGGATAGCAAACGTAGAAAAGATTGAAAGGAGAATGGCCTGAGGACAGGGCAAATCCTCCCAAGTCCTGTTTAATTCATCCAAGGTCTAGATTCCCACTGGAATCTTCTGTTGCTCAGAAGGTGGAGTCATCCTCAGAAAAAGGAAGCTGGGGAGAGATTAAGCAGATGCAACCAGACAGGGGATAGAGCACAACTGACTGTCTTTTTTGTCCCTAGATATGGGATGTTGGAGGACATCTGGGGACCACAAATACTCCTTCTCCTGGAGATGCAACTCAAGGTGAGCCTTTATGCCATCCTTCTGGCAACCCGTGCTCCCTCTCCAGAGAATGGTTCTTCCTTTTCATCCTTCTTTCCCACTTTACTCCCGCTCCACGGGCCACAGGTAAGGGCCTGCAGGGTGTATCAGGATTTCCTTATAGCTAAGTGCCATGTGAAGCCTGAGTAGCTCCAGGCCTGGTACTTGATAAGAGGTTATGACAGCCCAGTGCCTGCCATGGAGGCCTCTGTCTGCCTACTTCAAGGGCGTTATGGTCCTATGCAATTTACTAAGCACTGGCACTTACATGTGATCTCATTTAATCTCAACAGCTGTAAGGTCTTGTATTGTGACTTTCACTTTTCCACGTGAGGGATCTGATTTCTTAGGTTGTAGGTCAAAGAACTAAATGATACCACTGAGAGCAGTGATCTTTCCACCGCCTCCATAATCACTGACAGGGTGCCATCTGTCTGCTAGTGAGAACACGGTCCTAGGTTAACCTGAAACTAGACCAAGACTCTCCTTTTTTCCCATTTCAGCTAGAATTTCCTGCCCATTTTCCTCAGTGTCCTATCCCAGCACAGCTTCTCTGTGTCATTGGACACATTTGATCTGAGTTTCTCGCTCTCATGCCCTCAGTACATGCTGACTTGTTCTCAGGGCAGCAGGTCCCATCAGAGAGCTTGTGCTCTTCCCCTTGACTCTGCCAGGTGCACCCTCTCCCAGGTAGGCACCCTGGGTAGCTGTGAGACTTCAGGGGATTCTGTATCTGGGTTAGAGAACCAGGAATAGGAAAACTGTTCCCCTGCTGGGTGGGGAAGGAAGTTAGCAAAAGTTTGCCTGATGGGATTGGCCTGGATAGTAATGCTACACCCTATGCGACCCCATCTCATTGGCACCCCTGGCAGAGCAGCTCAATGAGCCATAGAGGTAAAGGTGGAAGGTGAGTGTGGCAGGGAAGGTAAAGGCTCAGGCTAAAGGCTAAAGAAGGGTCCCACCTGCTGGCATAACTCAAGCCGGAGCCATGGAGGTGGAGGTGGGAGACACGTTTGGGTAAAGGAGGATGCCCCTGGGGAGAGGGAGCTGGTTATATGCATCCTACATAATTTATCTTCATATGGCCTGAGAAGGCTTGGAGCTGGCCTGCTTTGCCCAGAACAGCAGCAGCCTGTCTCCCCAGGCAGCGCACACTGCTGTGCAGCTCCTCTCTTGGTTTGGCGGACTGACTCCCATCCTCTGATGGCCCTCGAGAGACCTTTTTCACACCCTCCACCCTCCCTGGTGGCTCAGCTAGATGCCTCCTCCAGCTCTATCCGCCGTCTGAGATCTGATCATCCCAAATGTTCCTATGCCAGGCTGAACTCTGCCTTCTCAGAATGTCCTCACTCCTGCCAACCTGAAGCTCTTATTTTCAACACAGAAATGGGAAATTGGGAGGGAGGCTGAGTGCCATGGGGCCTAGAGTATGTGGTTTGGAGGCAACCAGTGGAATCATTTTGGGGTTAATGGGATGCCTAAGCTGATAAGCAGAGATCCCCCCGGCCCCTACTCCCGAATATCCCTGTGGTGGGTGGCGCTGTGTGGAGCAAGGCCTATGTGCAGCACGATCCGCAGGTGGTCCCCACTTGCCCACCCCACCATCCTGCTGCAGCTTCACCCTCACCCTCCACCTCAGCCCTGTTCATTTCTCTCTTCCCTCTTTCCCTCCTCTCCTCCCTCTCGGTAGTGCAAGCAGCAGCTGTTGACCCCAGTGGCACATATGCTTGCCTGGCCTATCTGCACTTGAGCTTCCTACGGGTGCCCATCTTGGCCTGCATGCTGCAGGACTTGTGCTTCTGTGCAGATACCTCTGATTCTTCTCCTCTTCAAAAGGAAAAAGGACTCAGATAAGAGAGGAGGTTAGGGAAAGAAGACTTGAACTACTTTTTTTTTTTTTTTTTTGAGACAGAGTCTCGCGCTGTGTCACCCAGGCTGGAGTGCAGTGGCGCGATCTCGGCTCACTGCAAGCTCCGCCTCCCAGGTTCACGCCATTCTCCTGCCTCAGCCTCCGAGTAGCTGGGACTACAGGCGCCCGCCACCACGCCCGGCTAGTTTTTTGTATTTTTAGTAGAGACGGGGTTTCACCATGTTAGCCAGGATGGTCTCGATCTCCTGACCTCGTGATCCACCCGCCTCGGCCTCCCAAAGTGCTGGGATTACAGGCTTGAGCCACCGCGCCCGGCCTACTTTTTTTTTTTTTTTTTGAGACGGATTCTTGCTCTGTCATCCAGGCTGGAGTGCAGTGGCGTGATTTCAGCTCACTGCAACTTCTATCTCCCAGGTTCAAGTGATTCTCCTATCTCAGCCTCCCAAGTAGCTAGGATTACAGGCGCATGCCACTGTGCCTGGCTAATTTTTGTACTTTTAGTAGAAATAGGGTTTCACCATGTTGGCCAGGCTAGTCTCAAACTCCTGACCTTGTGATCCGCCCGCCTCGGCCTCCCAAAGTGCTGGGATTACAGGCGTGAACCACTGCACCCGGCCCAGACTCTCTATTCTTTTGCTGAAGGCTTTTATCAATCTGATGCCAGCCTATGTTTCTGGCTTTCTCTCCCAGAACATCCTAGTATGTACCGTTCACTGTCATCACACTAGACTACCAACTGTTTCTCAAAAACACTTTTTCTGCCTCTTCACCTTTGCTCATGCTTATCTTTCTATCTGGGAGGGTTCCTTCCACCATTCATCTCTCCATTTAAAAATATTTTTTGAGCACTTTTTATTTTGAAAAATTTCAGTGCAGAGAAGTTGAAAGAATAGTACAGTGAACAGCTATGTAACCTACACCTGGATTCGCCAGTTGTTATTGCCATGTTTCTTTCTTTTCTCTCTCTTTTTATCCTGGACCAACTGAAAATAAGTTGCGGGCATTATGACACTTTACCCCTAAATATTTTGGTCTGTATCTCCTCATAATAAGGACATCATCCTGCATAACCACAATCTTTTCTTTTCCTTTTTTTGTTGAGACTGAGTCTCACTCTGTCACCAGGCTGGAGTGTAGTGGTACGATCTTGGCTCACTGCATCCTCCACCTTCTGGGTTCAAGCGATTCTCCTGCGTCAGCCTCCCAAGTAGCTGGGACTACAGGCGTGCAACCCCATGCCCAGCTAATGTTTGTATTTTTAGTGGAGATGGGGTTTCACCATGTTGGCCAGGATGGTCTCGATCTCTTGACCTTGTGATCTGCCTGCCCTGGCCTCCCAAAGTGCTGGGATTAAAGGCGTGAGCCACTGCGCCTAGCCAGTCTTTTCTTAAAAAAAAAAAAAAAAAAAAAATCTGGGACTGAGTGTGGTGGCTCATGCCTGTAATCCCAGCACTTTGGGAGGCCAAGGTGGGAGGACTGCTTAAGGCCAGGATTCAAGACTAGCCTGGACAACATAGTGAGATTCCCATCTCTACAAAAATATTTAAAAATCAGCCTGGGTGACAAAGTGAGACCCTGTCTCAAAAAAAAAAAAAAAAAAAAAGAAGATAATAATGTGATTATTAGGCCAGGCATGGTAGCTCATGCCTATAATCCCAGCAGTTTGGGAGGCCAAGGCAGGAAGAGCACTTGAGCCTAGGAGTCTGAGGCTACAGTGAGCAATGTTCTTGCCACTGCACTCCAGCCTTAGTGACAGAGTGAGACCCTATCTGTAAAAAAAAAAAAAAAAAAAAAAGTTAAAAATTAACTGGGCATGCCAGGCACGGTGGCTCACACCTGTAATCCCAGCACTTTGGGAGGCCGAGGTGGGTGGATCATGAAGTCAGGAGTTTGAGACCAGCCTGGCCAACATGGTGCAACCCCGTCTCTACTAAAAATACAAAAATTAGCCTGGCATGGTGGCAAGCACTTGTAATCCCAGCTACTTGGGAGGCTGAGGCAGGAGAATCGCTTGAACCTGGGAGGCAGAGGTTGCAGTGAGCCGAGATCGTGCCACTGCACTCCAGCCTGGGCGACAGAGAGAGATTCCATCTCAAAAAAAAAAAAAAAAATTTTTAACTGGGCATACTGGTGTGTGCCTATAGTCCCAACTACTCAGGGGACTGAGACAAGAGGATGGCTTGAGCCCAAGAGTTTGAGAGGCTGCAGTGAACCATGATTGCACTGCTGCACTCCAGCCTAGATGACAGAGTGAGACACTGTCTCTAAAACACAACAAAAAATAAAAATGTGGTAAAATATACATAAAATTTACTATTTGGCTATTTTAAAGTATATAGTTGTGGCATTACGTACATTCACAGTGTTGTGTAACCGTGACCACGATCCATTTCCAGAACTTCTTCATCATCACCAACAGAAACTGTACCCATTGAATGATAGCTCCCCATTCCCCTTGGTAACTTCAGTTTTACTTTCTGTCTGTGAATTTGCCTCTTTTAATTACCTCATATAAGTTGAGACACACATTATTTGTCCTTTGATGTGTGGCTTACTTCACTTAGCATATTGTTTTTAAGGTTCAGCCATGTTGTAGCACATGTTCAGAATTTCAGTCTTTTTTTAAGGCTGAATAATATTCTCCTATATGGATAGACCACATTTTGTTTACTGATAGACATTTGGAATGTTTTAGCCTTTGGCTGTTGTGAATATGCCGCCATGAACATTGGTTTACTAGTATTGGAATCACTGCTTTTAATTCTTTAGGGTACATACTAAGAGTGGAATTGCTGGATAATATGGCAATTCCGTTAACTTTCTGAGAAACTGCCACCTGTTTTACAAAGTGACCAAGAAATAAAAATGCAATATTATTATCTAGACTACAGATCATAATTACATTTCTCTAAATATCCCTATGTTTTCCATTACAGCTTTAAAAAAATATCTGATTCAGGATTGAATGAGGGATCACTGATTGTATTTGGTTGTCATGTCTCTTGATTCTTTCTTAATTTAGAATGGTCTTCCTGTCTTTTTGTTTTTCATGACATTGACATTTTTGAAGAATCCAAATTGTCTTGTAGGATATCCTTCAATTTGGGTCTCTTTGAATGTTTCTTTATAATTAGATTCACAGTAAGCCTTTTTGCAAGAATACTACATAATACTACAAGAATACTAAGGATATTGTATAACATGTTCTTCCTATTCGTTGCATTACTTTAGTCATGTAATGTTGCCTTATCCCATTGATGATACTGAGTTTATTTTACTTTTTATTTTTATTTTTTCTTTTGAGGCAGAGTTTCACTCTGTCACCCAGGCTGGAGTGCAGTGGCACGGTTTCCGCTCACTGCAACCTCTGCCTCCTGGGTTCAAGTGATTCTCCTGCTTCAGCCTCCCTAGTAGCTGGGATTACAGGCATGAGTCACCATGCCCAGCTAATTTTTGTATTTTTAGTAGAGACAGCGTTTTGCCATGTTGGCTAGGCTGGTCTTGAACCCCAAACCTCAGGTGATCTGCCTGCCTTGGGCTCCCAAAGTGTTAGGATTACAGGCGTGAGCCACTGCGCCCAGTCGATACTAAGTTTATTTACTCGGTTAAGATGGTATCTGCTAGATCTCTCTATTGAGAGGGAGCTCTTTTCCACATGTAAAAATAAATAACTTGTTGGGTGGTAAGTTGAGACCATGTTCCCCAACAATCTATCAGCCATTGGCCTTAGTGTTAATAATCCTTGCCTAATTTATTTATTTCATTGTGTTTGTAATATTTCTTTCTTTATTTATTTAATTTTAGAGACAGGGTCTTGCTATGTTGCCCAGGCTGGAGTGCAGTGGCTATTCACAGGCGCAGCCATAGCATACTACTGCCTCAAACTCATGGGCTCAAGTCATCCTCCTAATATTTACAGATAGAAATTTTTTTTTTTTTTTTTTTGAGATGGTTTCTTGCTCTGTCGCCCAGACTTAAGTACAGTGGCGTGATCTCGGCTCACTGCAAGCTCCACCTCCTGGGTTCATGCCATTCTCCTGCCTCAGCCTCCCGAGTAACTGGGATTACAGGCACCCGCCACCACGCCCAGCTAATTTTTTTGTTTTTTTAGTAGAGACGGGGTTTCACAGTGTTAGCCAGGATGGTCTCGATCTCCTGACCTCATGATCCGCCCAACTTAGCCTCCCAAAGTGCTGGGATTACAGGCGTGAGCCACTGCGCCCGGCCAGAATTTTTTTTTTTTTTTTTGAGATGGAGTCTCACTCCGTCACCCAGGCTGGAGTGTAATGGTATGGTCTTGGCTCACTGCAACCTCCGCCTCCCGGGTTCAAGCTATTCTCCTGCCTCAGCCTCCTGAGTAGCTGGGGCTGCAGGCACAGACCACTACACCTGGCTAATTTTTGTATTTTTAGTAAAGACGGTGTTTCATTGCATTGGCCAGGCTGGTCTCGAACTCATGACCTCGTGATCCGCCACCCCCCCCCCCACCCCCCGCAGCCTTCCATAGTGCTGGGATTACAGATAGAATCTGTACAGAGGTGTTTTTTGTTTTTGATTTTTGGATGGAGTCCCGCTGTATCACCCAGGCTGGAGTGCAATGGCACGATCTTGGCTCGCTGCACCCTCCAGCTCCTGGGTTCAAGCAATTCTCCTGCCTCAACCTCCCAAGTAGCTGGGACTACAGGCACACACCACCACACCTGGTGATATTTTGTATTTTTAGTAGAGATGGAGTTTCGCTGTGTCGGCCAGGCTGGTCTCGAACTCCTGACCCCAGATAACCCACCTGCCTCGGCCTCCCAAAGTACTGGGATTATCGGCTTGAGCCACCGCACCTGGCCTACAGAGGTTTTAAGTTAAAATGAGGTCTTAGGGTGGACCCTACTCCTCTATGACTGGTGTCCTCATAAGAGAAAATTCAGACATAGACACATAACAGAGGAAAGATGATGTGGAGACAGCCATCTACAAGCGGAAGGGAGAGAATAGAACCTAGAACAGATCCTTTTCTCATGGCCCCCAAAAGGAATCAACCGTCTCAACACCTTGATCTCAGACTTCTAGCCCCCAGAACTGTGAGAAAATAAATTTCTGTTGTTTAAGCTACCCAATCTGTGGTTCTTTGTTATGACAACCTGTCTTAGTCTGTTGTGTGATGCTATAACAGAATATCTGAGACTGGATAATTTATAAAGAACAGAAATTTATTCTCTCATAGTTCCAAAAGCATCCAAGTCTTCTGATTGCATCCTCACATGGCAGAAGGCACAAGAACAAGAGAGAATGAACTTTGTGTCTTCACACGGCAGAAAAGCAGAAGGGCAAGAGAGAGTGAACCCACTCCCACAAGCCCTCTTCATAGTGATATTAATCCATTCATGAGGGCGGAGTCTTTATGATCTAAAAACATCTTAAAGGACCCCACCTTCTAGGCCGAGCATGGTGTTTCACACCTGTAGTCCTAACACTTCGGGAGGCCGAGGCAGTCAGAACACCTGAGATCAGGAGTTCAAGACCAGCCTGGCCAACTTAGTGAAACCCTGTCTGTACTAAAAATACAAAAATTAGCCAAGCGTGGTGGTGCATACCTGTAATCCCAGCTACTCAGGAGGCTGAGGGAGGAGAATTGCTTTAACCTGGGAGATGGAGGTTGTAAGGAGCTGAGATAGTGCCACTGCACTCCAGCCTGGGCGACAGAGCAAGACTCCATCTCAAAAAAAAAAAAAAAAAAAAAAAAAAAAAAAAAAAAAAACCCCACTTTCTAATATTATTGCGTTGGGGACTGAGCTTTCAACACATCAATTTTGGGGACACATTCAGACCACAGTACAACTCCAGCAAACTAATGTAGACCTATGCCCAGCCATATTAATAACTACTTTCAATATAAACACTCCAATTTAACACTCCAACTAAAAGACAGCAGCCTGGGTGACAGAGTGAGACTGTCTTTAAAAAAATCAAGATCCAACTATATAGTATCTAAAAGAAATATACAGTTGACCCTTGAACAGCATGGGTTTGAACTGCCTGGATCCACACAAGTTTGTTTGTTCCCTCCCCTCCCCTCCTCTCCCCTCCCCTCCTCTCCCCTCTTCTCTCCTTTCTCCTCTCCTCTCCTTTCTCCTCTCTTTCCTTTCTCCTTTCCTTTCCTTTTTCCTTTCCTTTCCTTTCTCCTCTCCTTTCCTTTCCTTTCTCCTTTCCTTTCTCCTTTCTTTCTTTTTCCTTCTTTCTTGCTTTTTTTTTTTTTTTTGATGGAGTCTTGCTCTGTCACCCAGTGTAGAGTGCAGTGGTGTGATCTTGGCTCACTGCAACCTCTGCCTCCCGGGTTCAGGCAATTCTCTGCCCCAGCCTCCCGAGCAGCTGGGATTACAAGCACCTGCCACCACGCCTGGCTAATTTTTTTGTATTTTTAGTAAAGATGGGGTTTCACCATCTTGGCCAGGCTGGTCTTGAACTCCTGACCTCGTGATCCACCTGCCTTGGCCTCCCAAAGTGCTGGGATTACAGGCATGAGCCATCATGCCCAGCCAGTTTTTTTCAATAAATACATTGCGCCGGGTGCGGTGGCTCAAGCCTGTAATCCCAGCACTTTGGGAGGCCGAGACGGGTGGATCACGAGGTCAGGAGATCGAGACCATCCTGGCTAACATGGTGAAACCCCGTCTCTACTTAAAATACAAAAAACTAGCCGGGCGAGGTGGTGGGCGCCTGTAGTCCCAGCTACTCGGGAGGCTGAGGCAGGAGAATGGCTTAAACCCGGGAGGCAGAGCTTGCAGTGAGCTGAGATCCGGCCACAGCACTCCAGCCTGGGTGACAGAGTGAGACTCCGTCTCAAAAAAAAAAAAAAAAAAAAAAAAAATACATTGGAATTTTTTTTTAGAAATTTGCAACAATTTGAAAAATGTACAAACCAACCACATAGCCTAGAAATATTGAAAAATTAAGAGAAAGTTTGGTGTGTCATGAATGCACCAAATATAGATACTAGTCTGTTTAATCATTTACTACAATGAAATATAGATAAATCTATTACAAGAAGTTAAAATTGGCTGGATGAGGTGGCCAAGACCTGTAATCAGAGCACTTTGGGAGGCCAAGATGGGAGGATCACTTGAGGCACGTGCGTACTGTCCTAGCTACTCAGGAAGGTGAGGCAGGAGGATCACTTGAGCCCAGGAATTTGAGGTTACAGTGAGCCGTGATCATGCCACTGCACTACAGTCTGGGCAACATAGCCAGACCCTGTCTCTACAAAAAAATTGCTGAAAAAATTAACTGGGCATAGTGGTACACACCTGTAGTCCCTGTTACTTGGGAGATTGAGGTGAGAGAATCGCTTGAGCCCACGTCAAAATTGCAGTGACCCGTGATCATGCCACTGCACTCCAGCCTGAGTGACAGAGGGAGACCCTGTCTCAAAAAAAAAAAAAAGAAAAATTTCGATGCCGTATTAAATCATAACTGCATAAAATTAGTACATACTGTACTACTGTAATAATTTTATAACCACCTTCTGTTGCTATTGCATTGAGTTCAGTTGTTTCGAGTATCCACTTAAAATGCTGTGACACTAATCATCTCTGCATGAGCAGTTTGCCCTCTAGTAACTTGCCTATTGCAGTAAAAAGGTGATCTCTTGCAGTTCTCATGGAGTTTTCATTGTCTCGTGCAATACTACCTTGAATTTTGGCATAGGACCCAAGTGAAGTGCCACTATTAATGCTGGGAGCACTCCAGGAAGCAGAGAAAAGTTATGACATTTCAACAAAAATCTGAGTTGCTTGATATGTTCCACAGATTGAGGTCTGTACCTGTGGTTGTCCACTATTTCAAGATAGATGAATCCAGTGTAAGGACTATTGTAAAAAAAAAAAAAAAAAAGAGGAAATCGGTGAAGCTATACCAGGAGGTGTGAAAATCTTGCACTTTTTGCAAAATACCTTTTTATGTCATATTGAAAATGCAGCTTTTATGTGGGTGCAGGATTGCTATAAGAAAGGAGTACATGTGGACTCTAATGTGATTTGAGAAAAAGTGAAGTCATTACATGACAAAGCAAAAGGAAGGTGAGGGATCTAACACTAGAGAATTTAATGCCATCAAAGGATGGTTTGGTAGTTTTAGAAAGAAGTTTGGCTTTACAAATGTCAAGAGAGGCTGGGTGCGGTGACTCATGCCTATAATTCTAGCACTTTGGGGGGCCAAGATGGGAGGACTGCTTGAGCCCAGAAGTTTGAGTCTAGCCTGGGAAACATGGCAAAACCCTATTTCTGCTAAAAGTACTAAAAATTAGTCAGGCATGGTGGCATGCACCTATAGTCCCAGCTACTTGAGAGGCTGAGGTAGGAGAATCACCTAAGCCCAGAGGTCGAGGCTGCAGTGAGCTGTGTTGGTGCCACCGCACTCCAGCCTGAGTGATGAGAGTGAGATTCTGCCTCAAAAGAAAAAGGAAAAAAAAAAAAAAAAAGTCAAGATAACAGGAAAAGCAGGTTTTACCTACCAAGAGACAAAAGATGAGTTCTGAGATGCCAATAAGAAAATAATTGAGGCCCAGCGCGGTGGCCCACACCTCTAATCCCAGCACTTTGGGAGGCCGAGGTGGGTGGATTGCTTGAGTTCAGGAGTTCAAGACCAGCCTGAGCAATATGGTGAAACCCCATCTCTACTAAAAACAAAAAAAGAAAAAAATAAAAAGGCCGGTCGCGGTGGCTCACGCCTGTAATCCCATCACTTTGGGAGGCCGAGGTGGGCGGATCACGAGGTCAGGAGATGGAGACCATCCTGGCTAACATGGCAAAACCCCATCTCTACTGAAAATACGAAAAATTAGCTGGGCGTGGTAGCGGGCGACTGTAGTCCCAGCTACTTGGGAGGCTGAGGCAGGAGAACAGCGTGAACCTGGGAGGCGGAGCTAAGTGAGCTAAGATCGTGCCACTGCACTCCAGCCTGGGCAACAGAGCGAGACTCTGTCTCAAAAAAAAAAAAAAAAAATCACCAAGCGTGGTGGCAAATGCCTGTAGTCCCAGCTACTCAGGAGGCTGAGGTGGGAGGATCACCTGAGTCCAGGAGGTTGAGGCTACAGTGAGCTGTGACTGTGCCACTGTACTCCAGCCTGGGCAATGGGAGTGAGACTTTGTCTCAAAAAAGAAAGAAAAGAGGAGAAAAGTACCTGCCTGGACAGGTTTTTAATGCAGAAGAAAACAGAAAACCACAAAAGACCTCTATTAGTAAGGAAGAGAAGTGAGCAGTAGAATTTAAGGAAAGAAAAGATAAACCAACTCTACTGTTTTGTGCAAATGCAGTCAGGTTTATTATGAAGGCTGCCCTTATCTATAAATCTGCTAACCCCCAAGCCGAAGGGAAAGAAAAACACCAGCGGCCAATTTTTTGGTTGTACAACAAGAAAGCCTGGACGAGCACCCTTTTTCTGGATCGATTTCATTGATACTTTGTCCCTGAAGTCAGGACGTACCTTGTCAGTAAGGGGATTGCCTTTTTTTGTTGTTTTTTGAGATGGAGTCCCACTCTGTCACCCAGGCTGGAATGCAGTAGCGTGATCTCAGCTCACTGCAGCCTCCACCTCCTGGGTTCAAGCGATTTTCCTGCCTCGGCCTCCTAAGTAACTGGGATTACAGGCACACACCACTATGCCCAGCTAATTTTTGTATTTTTAGTAGAGACAGGGTTTCACCATGTTGGCCAGGCTGGTCTCAGACCCCTGACCTCAAGTGATGTGGCCGCCTCGGCCTCCCAAAGTGCTGGGATTACAGGGGAGAGCCACTACACCTGGCCTGGTTTTGCCTTTTAAAATTCTCTTGTTATTGGACAATGCCCTTGGCATTGAACCCCATCAGTTCAATACCGAAGGTGTCAAAGTGGTCTACTTGTCTCCAAACACACTGTCTCTAATTCAGCCTCTAGATCAGGGGATCATAAGGACCTTAAAGACTCATTATACATATACATGGTACTCTATGGAAAGGACTGTCAACTCTATGGAAGCGAACCCTGATAGAACATTGTGGAAGTCTGGAAGGATTATACCACTGAAGATGCCATCATTATTATGGAAAAAGCCATGAAAACCATCAAGCCTGAAACAATAAATTCCTACTGGAGAATACTGCATCCAGATGTTATGCATGATTTCACAGGATTGATGATAAAGCCAAGCAAGGAAATCATGAAAAAGATTGTGGATATGGCAAAAAAGATGGGGTGAAGGGTTTGATATGGATCTCAGGGGAATCAAAGAGTTTAATAGACACCACCCAAGACAAATTAACAGAAGATGACATGATAGAGATGAGTGCTTCTGAACCTGTGCCAGATGAAGAAGAAGATGTAGAAGCAGCAGTGGCAGAAAACAATTAACATTAGACAGTCTAGGAGAAGGGTTCTGATTATTCAAGACCACTTTTGACATCTTTTATGACATGGACCCTTCTGCGATGCAGGCACTGAAACTCAATCAAACAGTGGAAGAAGGATTAATACCATATAGCAGTGGTCCCCAGCCCCCAGGCCACCGGCACCAGGCCATACAGCAGGAGGTGAGTGACGGGTGAGCAGGCAAACACAAGCTTCATCTGCATCTACATCTGTTCCCCGTCACTTGCATTCCCATGTAAGCACCACCTCTTGTCAGATCATAGGAGAGCAAACCCCATTGTGAACTGTGTGTGTGAGGGATCTGGGTTGCCAGCTCCTTATGAGAATCTCATGCCTGGTGATCTGTCACTGTCTTCTCTCACCCCAGAAAGGACCATCTAGTTGCAAGAAAACAAGCTCAGGGCTCCTACTGATTCCACCTTAGGGTGAGCTGTATAATCATTTCATTGTGTGTTACAATGTAATAATAATAGAAATAAAGCACACAATAAATATAAAGTGCTTGAATCATCCCGAAACCACCCCCTTAACCCCATCTATGGGAAAAGGTCTTCCATAAAACCAGTCCCTGGTGCCCAAAAGGTTGGGACTGCTGCTATATAGAAACATTTTTAGAGAAATGAAAAAGCAAAAATGTCAGACAGAAGTTACAATGTATTTCCGTAAAGTTACACCAGAGTGTGCCTGCCTCTCCCGCCTGCCCTTCCACCTCTTTTGCCTCTGCTGCCCCTGAGATAGCAAGACCAACCATTCCTCTTCCTCAGCCTACTCAACATGAAGGCAATGAGGATAAAGACCTTTATGATGATCCATTTCCACTTAATAGCAAATATACTTACTCTTACAATTTTTATTTCTTTTCTTTTTTTGAGACAAGGTTTCACTCTCACCCAGGCCAGAGTGTAGTGGTGCGATCTTGGCTCACTGCACTTCAACCTCCTGGGCTCCCAGGCTCAAAAGATCTTCCCTCAAAACTCCATCTCCGGCTGAGCACGGTGGCTCGTGCCTGTAATCCCAGCACTTTGGGAGGCTGAGGTGGGCAGATCACCTGAGGTCAGGAGTTTGAGACCAGCCTGGCCAACGTGGTGAAACCCCGTCTCTACTAAAAATACAAAAATTAGCCAGGCATGGTGACACACACCTGTAATCCCAGCTCCTTGGGAGGCTGAGGCAGGAGAATCGCTGGAACCCGGAAGGCAGAGGTTGCAGTGACTCAAGATGGTGCCACTGTACTCTTGGGCCACAGAGCGAGACTCTGTCTCAAAAAATAAAAAATAAAAATAAAATTAAAAACCATCTCTACAAAAAAATATGAAAAATCAACTGGGTGCAGTGGCTGTAATCCCAGCAATTTGGAAGGTTGAGGCAAGTGGCTCACTTGAGGCCAGGAGTTTGAGACCACCCTTGCCAACATGGTGAAACCCTGTGTCTAGTAAAAATACAAAAAAAGGCCAGTGCAGTGACTCACACCTGTAATCTCAGCACTTCGGGAGGCCAAGGCAGGCAGCTCACTTGAGGTCAGGAGTTCAAAACCAGCCTGGCCAACATGGTGAAACCCCATCTTTACTAAATATACAAATAAATTAGCCAGGCATGGTGGTGGGCACCTGTAATCCCAGCGACTCAGGAAGCTGAGGCAGGATAATTGCTTGAACCTGGGAGGCAGAGGTTGCAGTGAGCCTGTAATCCCAGCTACTTGGGAGGTTGAGGCAGGAGAATCGCTTGAACCTGGGAGGCAGAGGTTGCAGTGAGCCAAGATTGCACCACTGCACTCCAGCCTGGGCAACAGAGTGAGACTCCGTCTCTAAATAAATAAATAAGTAACCAACAAATGCACAATTGTCAGAGATTTGAAAACCTTCTTTTGGGCTGGGCGCAGTGGCTCATGCCTGTAATCCCAGCACTTCGGGAGGCCAGAGCAGGTGGATCACCTGAGGTCAGGAGTTCTAGACCAGCCTGGCCAACATGGTAAAAATCCGTCTCTGTGAAAAATACAAAAATTAGTCAGGCGTGGTGGCAGGTGACTGTAATCCCAGCTACTTGGGGTGGGGGGCTGAGGCAGGAGAATTGCTTGAATCCCAGAGGCAGAGGTTGCAGTGAGCCAAGACTGTGCCATCGCACTCCAGCCTGGGGGACAAGAGTGAAACTCCATCTCATAAAAAAGAAAACCTGGCCGGGCGCGGTGGCTCAAGCCTGTAATCCCAGCACTTTGGGAGGCCGAGACGGGCGGATCACGAGGTCAGGAGATCGAGACCATCCTGGCTGACACGGTGAAACCCCGTCTCTACTAAAAAAATACAAAAAACTAGCCGGGCGAGGTGGCGGGCGCCTGTAGTCCCAGCTACTCGGGAGGCTGAGGCAGGAGAATGGCGTGAACCCGGGAGGCGGAGCTTGCAGTGAGCTGAGATCCGGCCACTGCACTCCAGCCTGGGCGACAGAGCGAGACTCCGTCT
>NC_037682.1:7325818-7326052 GCF_003255815.1 Theropithecus gelada | reverse complement strand
AAAAAAAAAAAAAAAAAAAAAAAAAAAAAAAAAAGAAAACCTTCTTTTGGTAATTGAGAGAACAACTAGACAAAAAACCAGCTGCATATAGAAAACCTGAACAATACCATCAACCAATTTGATATAGTTGACATTCAAGAAACTCCACCATGGCCGGGCGCGGTGGCTCAAGCCTGTAATCCCAGCACTTTGGGAGGCCGAGGCGGGTGGATCACGAGGTCAGGAGATCGAGAC
>NC_037682.1:7320460-7320829 GCF_003255815.1 Theropithecus gelada | reverse complement strand
CCCCAAAAAAAAAAAAAAAAAAAAAAAAAAAAAAAAAAAAGAAAAAAATTCTGGCTGGGTTCAGTGACTCACGCCTGTAATCCCATCTCGTTGGGAGGCTGAGGCAGGCAGGTGGATTGCTTGAGGTCAAGAATTTGAGACCAGCCTGGCCAACATGGTGAAACCCTGTCTCTACTAAAAATACAAAAATTAGCCAGGTGTGGTGACGGGTGCCTGTAATCCCAGCTACTTGGGAGGCTCAGGCAGGAGAATCCCTTGAACCTGGGAGGCAGAGGTTGCAGTGAGCTGAGATCGCCCCACTGCACTCCAGCTTGGGTGACAAAGTGAGACTCTGTCTCAAAAAAAATATATATATATATATATATATAT